>NC_077241.1:75948495-76251525 GCF_947179165.1 Solanum dulcamara | reverse complement strand
AAATCGGAAAGACACTTTCAGCTCAACTTTGAGATAGGAGAATAGCACGACCTTAATTTACAACTAATGCACTTACATATTAAAGTATTGATCATAACCTTATGATGAATGAGATTCGTATACCTTTACCGCAGATATTTTTAATAACGACGAGCTAGGTTGTTACAAATTGTTATGTAGAACGTATGTATACTTGCGCACGCTCAAAGTTGGAAAGTATAAATATCAGTTAGAGTCAAATTAAAGTTAAAAGTATGGTTATGTGTTATGCCTAAAGAAAATGAGTTTAACTTAGACAATATACTGTTAGGTCACCTTAAAAAACTGTAGGTAATAATTCATAACAACTCAAAATTAGTGTTCTAAAAGAAGTATATAAATACCCTTAACATTAAAACATTAATGTGTGATCTCGCTCATTTTAGAGTTTGGACCAAGCTTGCGCGATTTTATTTATTTTTATATATATATTATATATATATCAAAAAGGTCTCACAATATTATTAATAATATTGATCTCAATATCTTATATGTAGTTCAATTCTTCTTTTTTCAATTATTATTATAAGACTTTATTTGCACACCCGATAATTAATATTTTAGCAGTACAAAATAAAACAATAACACTATATAAGTTAAATATATTATTATTTATTTAAAGAGTGAGTGAGAAGTAAACCAAAAAAGAAAATGGATTTTAGGTCTAGAAAAATCTTAAAGAATATATAAGGTAAGAAACAAATTAATACAAAAAATAATAATCTATATACCTAACAATTTGGGGGGAAAGGCAGGAATATAATCTTAAATTGTCTACTCATGGACCATTTGTAGGAGTTCTTAAAGAATTTTTCTTAGCATCTTTTCTTTACTTTTCTCTTAACACGCATGTGAATTTCTTGGAAACAATGTATATAATTAGTTAAATAAGATACTAACAACAAGTATTATGATTATTTAGTATCTTTTATGAGAAAATTAAATCAATCGAGCATGAATGTCAATCTTCTTGATTGATTCTTGCAAATTAGAATAAAAATAAAGCATATAACTTGATTATAACCAAGCATGAGAATATAAGAAATTCCTTATTTGGCACTAGCAAAAACTACAAAGAATCTTTATGCACATTTTTGTTATTATTTTCCAATTCCAATTACTTTTAGAGTGGAAAGTGAGGTTCTTTATTATTTACTTCACATCACTCAGATTTGTATGTTGTTACGATCTTGAAGAAATTTGAGGTAAATTCTACCAGAAAAGGAAAAAAAAAGAAGTGGATAATGAGCTCATACAACTCGAATTCTTGATATTCTTTTTCCAATTTTCCACTAGCAATACTTTTAAATGATTTATTTGCCGAAAGATAATATCTCTAAGCTTTTATTGACTTAATTAATCGAATAACAATGTGACACTTATCTTTCTTTAGGCTATGTTCGGTACGGAGAAAAATATTTTTCAATTTTCTCATGTTCGGTGAGAAAAATAACTTTCCAGATTTGAACATGAAATCACAAGGTGAATTTTGAATACAATCTCTAATTTAGTTTTATATTCAGGGAATTCAAAATCTATATATATACACACTAAAAATAAAAGAATACCTGATATATATAATATTTTTTTGTCGAGCGGGTTTGAGTGAACACCCTCGTCCCCCTCCTAGATCTCCGCCCGTACCCACACCTCCACCTTCCATAATATTTGTCTAAATTATAGCAAATATTTTAAAAATAATACTTTTTGCTTACCTATAATGACCAATCACAAAATAATAAGTAAAAAATCCACTTATTTTTCAAAATTACATTTTTCATAGAAAACATGTTCCTTTCATATCCATCCTTTAGCGTCTCTTTTATTAGGTACGCAATAGGCGTTACGTGGAAAGTTTTTCCTTTGCTATTTTATAAGATAATAGTTGTAAAAAAATTGCTTCTTTATTTTTTTATGTAATTAAAAGATCCATCAAAAAGTAATTCCACTTAAAGGATTTTTTTTAAAAAAAATCAGAATATTTAACTTTGTTAATCCTTATTCTTACCGTACATGGCATCTTTAACAATGTCTTCTAGAAAATATTAGCATGCCAATAATTAATGGAATCTAGTGGCATCGACAAACAAAAGAGTCACGTTTGGCAAACTTCAACAAGAAATTCTAGAAAATAAAAACCTTTACAGTTGTAAATATTCTTCAACTAGAGAATATTATGCACAATACATGCATGTTCTATCTTTATCCACCTTTAAAAATTAAAATTACTAATTTTCCTAGTTAATTATTCTCTTATGCATTACCCATTTTCTAATTTTCAGCTTAGCATCGATCGAATACTCATTATTCTAATCCAGATATTATTTCAACGTAGTGGCAATATGTAACCAGAGGTAGAGCTATAGCGTACGATGATATATGAGTTCACGTGAATTTAGTAGCTTGGTTGAGACTGTATATATATATTAAAAATCCACTAAAAATCTACAAGTATAGACGTCATTGTGACTTAAGTTAGCATTGTATATTAACTTGAATTTTTTAAAAAAATTCATAAACTTCAAATTCTAAATTCACATGTGCATGTAATATTTACAATCAAAATCATTATTGTATTATAATTTACTCGAGGGTCAGAATATCTAATGAATCCAATGGGCATATATATTTGCCCCTGCGGTGGAGTACGAGGCAATGAAAAAGATGTGTATTATTGAGTAAAGATTCAGAATCTTTACATTTTCATTCTAACTAAGCTTTTTATCTTTATTTTTATTTCTACCATACCGATTTCATCACCTTTTATAGTATTTACCTAAATTTACTCGAGAAACGGAATATTACACTAATATTAGCCAACTATCTGAATAACTTGTTATTTGTTGTCAACGAGGCCGAAAATAATGACTTGTTATTTTATACTATTAATTAGTTGTAACGTCAATTTTTACTTCCATAAAAGCAAAAACAAACCACAAATCCACAGTATTGGTCAAGAAAACAGATGGTAGTCCAAAAAAAATAAAACAGTTTTGTAGTATATGTATACACAATGGGAAACAAGTGACTGAACTAATTAATCTTCTTGTTAATATGTCATTTTCTCTAAAGTCATTCCTTTTCTTGCACATGTACCCACGTGGACGACAGCTATAAGAGTTTTCATTTTTGATAATTATCATTATGACTAAATTTGACATTGTGAACCTTAGCTTTGACCAATATTGAGAAGACATATATATGTCTTTGTTCCTTGTGGTTGTTTTTCGTAAGGACAGCATCTTTTATTTAGATAGCAGATAATTTTGTCGATGAAGACTAGAATAAATATGAAAAAATTTGAATATGAAATCTTATGATCCTCGACTCACTTAATTGATCATTAGGTTAGACTAATAGTGATTAATGATGGTATTAAAGGGCAGCCCGGTGCACTAAAGCTCCCGCTATGCGCGGGGTCCGGGGAAGGGCCTAACCACAAGGGTCTATTGTACGCAGCCTTGCATTTCTGCCAGAGGCTGTTTCCAAGGCTTGAACCCGTGACCTCCTGATCACATGGCAGCAACTTGATTAATGATGGTATTAAATAATAATAAAAATATTTAGTAGATATTTTTATTTGTACGTGTTTAATTTATTAGTTGGTACTTCGTACCAGCCATTATCAAACACAAAATAAGGCATGGTTCATATGATAAACTACTATTGTTATACTATTTCAAGTGGCTAATGAATTTCTGTGCGTGTGATTGAACCTTTTGATCAGATTTCAAGGGCCAAATAATTGACATTTAATATGAGTTGTCGACTTATGCAATTACAATATGGAATTAGCTATAAAATTTATTAATAATTCCTAGGTAATTCGTCACTAAAAAGTTTCTAGCTTATTGAATTTTCTTATAAATCATTGCTAATTCATAACTAAATAGGATTAACATGAATTTTTTATTGTTTAGTTATGAAATTTGTCCGTTGCTGATTTCTTGTTTCCTAATAGTTAAAATAATGTTCTCTATTAAGAATAAGCATACTTTACACTGAATATAATAATGCTTGTAATCCGAATCGAGAAAATATCCAATCCAATTCTGATAGCTATCATTCTGCTCATTTTCATTTTCACAAGATAAAATGTACAATCTTATGCTATACATTAATTAACTTACATTACTTTAAGCTACTATTTCCAATAGTTCCAAAAGTTCACTATTCTTGGGAAATTTCTTATATTTCTTAGAATTTGTCTTTTTTAAGTATATGGACCATGGTATACGTAGTTTCCCAAGCTAAGGGGAGGAGGTACATTATATAGTCAAGGAAATTTCCTTTATTTCCTTTTTAAATTTCCTTTGTCTTTGTTCATCAAAATGGTAGTTTCCAAAGCAAAAGGACCATAGGATTGGTGCATTGCCAAGGAAATTTCCTTTATTAAAATTTCAATTATCCAATTGTTGAGAAATTCGCTTATAGTGGCGCTGACAAAATTTTCATTTATTATATATATATGTAAATTAATAATTTTTTTACCTTGTATATATAGTATAATTTTCAGATGAAAGAGGTTTGGATAAATCCCCTTACGCCCCTCTAGCTCAGTCCCTAACCGGTGGACATATTTTAGTTAAGTTTAGTGTAACTTTTATTCACGACATCATAAATTACTTTAGAGGGAGAGATTTGTTTCATATTTATTAACTTAATATTTACTTATAATATTCTTGATGTACGATACTCCAAGAAAATAGGAGGTATATTGCCACAAAAGGAAGTGGATAATTATCACACTAAGTACTGTTATTCTGAAAATAAAGTAATATATTCTGTGGGCCAGAAAAACATTTCAAAAATTAATAATAATCTGCAGAAAGATAATATTCTTAAGGGACTTAATTAATGACTTAATTTATTAGTATTCTCAAAGATTAAGCCACAATGATAAATTTCACTCTTATCTTGCTTTTATTTTTTGTTGTGTATCTCTCTTTAATTGGATGATAATACTCCTTACGTGGATGGCTGAGTTTGCTACAAATAATTGTATCTTTTTTAAAAAAAAAAAAACCCTTTTTCAAGTTAAAGATTGAAATATTAAAGTTATTCCAGTATAGAATATTGTTCGAACGTGAATATAATTATATTTTATTACTCTACATGGAATATTTAGCAAAATCATTCAGAATTAGCTCAAAGTGGAATCTAGTGCTAGATTTTGGCTTTTTTCACTAATTATTGGAATTACATATATACTAAACTTATCCAGAATAATCTAATGACATTTGTTTGTTCTAATTATCATGAATAATATATTGTTTTACTTATCATGAACAGAATGTTGGAATTTTATTTTGTGTTAATTTTTGGTTGGGATTATAAGTTACCTATTTTACTTTCAAATTAATCATGGATACTTGCCATAAAAGAAATTTCTTATAGAATTTATTTGGAAGTAATTTAGTTGCACAAAAAATTCTTTATATTATTAAGGGAATTGAAAAATTGAACTTAGTAAATTGAAAAATTGAACTATCTTGTCTTGCTACCATCGATTTTTTGTTACTACAAGGGGTGTGACAGAGATGAATAGATCCCTCCATCCTTAATCAGGTATTTCGAGTTAATATTTATTTGTCACTTTACTTTGATCTTTCATTAATAGCACTAAATTTTGACGATCTTGTGAGCCTTTGACCAAAACTTGGACCTCCAAAGTTGTGTTTTTGTCCTCTAATCACTATACTGTCATTTTTAATTAGAGATTTCAGGTTCGAGCTCAAAGAATGAAATCATTCTTAATAAGAAATTATGTGTTTTATCCTTGAAATAAACTTTTTCGATGTAAATCAAGATTAATCAGATCCAAAGCCGAAAATAAAAATATGTTTTTGTCCTCTATTCACCACCCTTTCACTTTCATATGTACCTAATTAGATTCTTCAATGTTTTGTTGACTCTTCTGATGTTGCTATGTGTGTGGCACGATGTTGTTGTTCTCGAACAATTAACAACTCTAATTTTCATTTTTATTTTTCAATTAGCTAATAGTAGTTCTCAGTATAGTATAAGAGACAATGTTAGGGATATGCTGACTTTTGAATTTTCTTTCAAAGTTTTAACTTTTATATACCCAGGTATAAAAATATTTTCACTATCAAATCACTTAAATAGTGTATTTAATTACAAAAATTTAACAGTAGGAGAAGAATGGCGTGTACACAAATTTCCCTCCTACATTGTGTGAGATAGAGTAGCTAATTACAAAAGAAAATGAAACTAACATGTAATCACCGACATGAGTTGTGGTGCAGTGATGAAACTGTTTCACCCTTAGGCCTTAACCAAATATCTCGAATTTGAGTCCTGAATATGAAGAAAAGTGTTTGATTCGGATTTACTCATACACTCCAAATATGTCTTTGTTGAGAACCCTTTTAGCTAATTTTTCTTTTGAAATCAGAAAAAAAAAATATTTAGAGTTTATTGAAATGACACTAATTAACTTTCATTGTCAATTGCAAAATCTAATCAAATGTCCTTCAGCTTAGTTCTAATTAATGTGCATTATCCCTTATCAAACACACAATAAGCCAAAGTTCATGATATATAATTGAGAAAGCACTACCAAATAAATAAAATAAAACTGATTAACAGCTACACTATTTCGTTTAACATATTATATGTTCGAATATCCTATTATTGGATGCCATGTTCAAAGTTTGATCTATTATTCGACTTGCTAAATGTTCAATTAATTCCTCCAAATAAATTAAGCCTTTTAATTTAATTTGTCCTCTTAGAGTCATGAGCACCTATTTAAAAAATTATTATATTCTTGTTTCTGGCTTTACCACAAGGCCAAAGAATTCATCATTTAATATAAGTTGTCGATTTGCTAAGTTACACAAAAGGCCTTTTGTGTTTTTGATATATTCTCACCAATAAGGGGAAGATACAATCCCTTTTTTTTAAAAAAAAAAAACATCATCTGATCTTTCTAAGATAAAACTACATATCAATTTTCAATGATGATTTTTTTGTCTTAATTATCATGAATACAATATACAACTATAATTTTAGGCCGGCTATGGTTATGCATGCAAGCAACATTTATTTGTTTACCCCATAGTCATTGCTATCTAACAGAAAACAATGATTTAAGTTTACGATATTAAAAGATAACAGGGGAACTATTTATGTTCCTGCCACCCTGCCCATGTTAATAGTTTTAAAAAATGATTATTTTTTTTTACTAGAGGCAAGTGCACAAATAGTTGACCCTTATTTAAAAAATAACTGGAATTTACCATGTTTTTAATGTTTTACCGCCCAAGTATCAATTTAAACAGAAGGAGAGTCTTGGAGTAACTGGTAAAGTTGTTGTTATGTGACTAGGAGGTCACGGGTTCAAGCCTTAAAAACAGCCTTTGGCAGAAATGCAAGGTTAGGTTTCGTACAATAGACCCTTGTGGTCGGGCCCTTCTTCGGACCCTGCGCATAGCAGGAGTTTAAGTGCACTGAGCTGCCTTTTTTTTTTTAGAATATGAAGTTTCTAACTTCTAAAATTGAAGTGAGTTTGAGTACAGTTTGAATTCAGACATGAGGTCTGATGTTAAGCTTTGCGAGAGCCTAACTTAAAGTTATACTCTTCTATTTTATGCAGAAGAAGAAGAAAAGTACCTTAAGATTATGGTAATACCTTCTGGCTAGAATTGCATGGGAATCAAAACACCTTTTAGATTATGCACAAATAATTCAAAACCACATCAAAGAATCTCTATATATAAAAACCATACAAATGACAACATGAAGTAGCCAATACTGGCTAGATTGTAAATAGTATAAAAGTTGATTAAGTTTTAAATAATTCACAAATGGCTACCTGTTCTCTTTCCTACCATATTATTACGGGCCCAACAGGAGGACATACATTTTCTTTTAGAAAAACCTACCTAATTACACATAGGAAAATTATCGGGAAAAATACTTTTTAATAAATAATTACTGATTTTAGCAATATTTTTTATTTATTATCATTTATAGCAATATTATGATATATCTTTCATGTATTAAAAGTGAATTATGCATGAAATATAAATGTATTATAGGTGTTTTAAAATATATTATTCTTGTTTGGTAAAAATTGACACAATGTATTATAAGTGTATTAAAGTATGTGATAACTATATTATCCATGAATAAAACTTGCATTATATGAGTTTTATAAATTATTCTCGCTAATATGTATTAAAATTGTATTATAAGTGTTTAGTGAAAAAAAATATTATTGCTATAAATGATAAATATTTTCTTAATGTAGTACATTTATGTAAATTTCTTTTACACATACTTCACTATCATATTTACTATTATTTCCTATACTTTCAAAATATTACGTATTTTACCACTGATTAAAAGTTTTCTATCACATATTGAGGAAGATATATTTAGATACATGTAACACCCTTTAGAAATGTTGTATATGGTGTTCATTCTTGACGAAAATAATATTGCTTCAGTATTTTGGGCATAACTTTTCATAGGATGGTCTAAATTAGGTGATTCAAATTTCTGAATAACCCCAACATCATTACCTACAACCTTTGTGAGACCATAGTTCAATATTCTGAATCTAAGTAGGTCAAATAAATTAATCTTTGCAAGATCTGGTGTTGCAACGAAATGGAGTATTTGTAGAAAAAAATCATATCTCACTGTAGGATGCTCCAAATCAGTTGATTCTTGAACGACATAAAAGAAAACTTCTAGAGCTACAATTCATATGAGATATCAAATTCTAATTAGGAAGTTATCTTGTTCAAACATAGCTTCGAAAAAGGATATTTCATAAAAAAAAAGATTCATCTCACCAACCATAGAATATCTAGATCCATTTGACATCACTCATGGCATCAATAGTCCTCCATTTGACATCACTCATGACATCACAATTCTTCATTAAATTTTTAGATTTTTCTTTATAATTATTTTAGTTATTGTTATGTCCCTCCTTCATACCTATGAATATCTACCTTATTTCATCATTTTGTTCATCAAGCTTTCTCAAGCAATTCATCTCCCTATACACTTCTTTACTCATTCTCAAAATATACTTTTAATTCCTACTAGTGTAGAAATACTATTCTGGTGATTCATATGCTCCGGGTAATAAATAAAACTCTCCGGAGAGGAAAAAAGGCTAGGATTCAAAGGTGTTCATTAAGTCTTTCGATTCTGAGTAAAGCTTCAAATTTCAGGTATGTAAGGCTTCAATGTAAGGCCTAAAGTATTTTGATTATATGATAAATTATGTTTATTTTCTTTAAGCTTTACTCTATGGTATGTGACTGTTTATCCATGGGTTCTTCCACCCATGGAGTCCAAAACTCTTTCAACTAAATTTCTTGATTTCAAATAAGATTTTCTTATTAGTAATTCTTATTTTACTTAATAGCATGAATCATGGTGTAAACAATAAATTTTTGAGCCGAGAAAAATAAATAATCAAGACCGAAAAATTAGAGTAACAAAGTGTAATATTTGATTTCAAAATGTAGTGCGTGTTACAATCTCTATGATAATTCTCTGATTCTTCAAATAATATGGAATATGTTGAACTTGAATTTGATTTAGAGTCAAGGGCTTGAATATCTTGATCTTGAATCTTCGTCTTCAAATTTGGATTTAAATTACTCGTCACGAACACTTGTATGGTTATGAAGAATAATAAGTATGAACAAATAATTTGATCTCGAATTTTTTGATATTTGCCTTCATTCTTGATATTGAACTTGAACTTGAATTTGATTACTTGAACTTTGTAGCTTTGTAGAGAATTTGCGACCTCTGATCCACGAGCTCTCTTCTTGCTTCTTGTTCTTGAAAACTCCTCTCTCTCAGAATTATGAGGACCTCTATTTATAGTTGTAGGGAGTAGTTGTTGGTATGATTTGATTGGTCTATTTGAAATGACCAATCAGATTCTTTTGGTGAAGAACTTTAATTTGATTGGTCAGAACATGTCGTATATACACGTGACATTATTCTAGTGGCTCATTTAATTTGATTTAGATTGCCACATAACTTTGACACGTGGCATGAGTTTAGTGACTTATTTAATTTGACTTGGATTGCCACATAATTTCGACACATGGCGTGATTCTAATGGCTCATTTAATTTGACCTGGATTGCCATATAACTTTGACACTTGTGTAATTTTAGTGGCTCATTTAATTTGACTTGAATTGTCACATAACTTTGACACG
The DNA here is from genome assembly GCF_947179165.1 of Solanum dulcamara. Lineage (NCBI taxonomy): Eukaryota > Viridiplantae > Streptophyta > Magnoliopsida > Solanales > Solanaceae > Solanum > Solanum dulcamara. The sequence goes on along the minus strand of NC_077241.1, from coordinate 76,241,262 downwards.
TGGTGCATTTTTAGTGACTCATTTAATTTAACTTGGATTGCCACATCATTTGGATTATTTTCTTGAATTTAATATAGTCTAATTTAATTTACGAATTTAAATCCAATAAAATTTTAATACTTACACATGGTTAAACTAATAATTATTGGTCTATTTTGATGCAAAATAATTTCATATGTATGAATTGATGGTTTGCAAGTATTTTCTCTATTTATCTCTTTAAGGTTCTTGAAATTCATGGTGGGTTATTTAAAACATGATTTTTTTTATTGGTGAATTTCAAAGTAATTATACATAATTTCATTTACATACATGTTTGAAATTTGAAGTGATTTGAACCCACGTAGTTTTATTATATTTTTAATGAAGTTTGACTTGAAAGTTTTGACGTCAAATAAATATTTATGAAAGCAATGTCTGTGATCAAAAGGGAGTCTTATGAAATAAAAGAATGATGAAATACTATGAATGATGGATTCTTTATGCAATAAGGACAATTCTTGCATATTTGAATCACTAAATGTTTTAATGAGCTATTCCATCGAATATGATGTTTTGAATTTTCAACCTATATGCTATGAATATTTTGAAATATTAACTATTCTATGGGATTGACTTAGCACCGAATGGGGTATTGATGCGGGATTCGGTAAGGGAATCTTAGTAGTAATCCCTTGTCTGATTAACTATGTGCCAACATAGGAGCCCTTGTAGTCTTAGGCTAATGAATCCACGAAAGCCCTTAAAGTTAAAGTTAAAGAATGAATGTAAAATTGACGGAGTTCTACCCTAGGAAAGTAGACTCCCCGGCCAACGTAGGGAGTTATGTTAGATTCCACGTAATAGCTTACATGGTCTTAATGTCGGTTATAGTCAACTCCCCACAAATGAACGTTTCAAATGCTATTTACATGATTACTCATGCATGTATATATATTCACATATGTATGATTTAAATGATATCTACTTGACTACTCATGCATGCAATCATTTATGTACTTTACCTTATAAATGTCCTTAATGTTTTACTTTGTAATGCATGCCTACATACTTAGTACATTCAAAGTACTAACGAATACTCTTTTGCCTACATGATATCACTATGTAGGGACCGATGTTCCTTCTCGTTTTCCTCCACGTGGCTAGTTGAGAATTCGTTTGAAGGTTACTTTTGGTGAGTTCCCATGTTCCGGGAACAATACTCCTTTATCTTTCTAGCTTATGATATGTTGAGATCTTTAGACACTTTTTATGACATTTCTTTCTATTATGATTGAAGGTGAACTAGGGACTTGTCTTAGCCCCGTTAAATCTAAAAGCTAGAGGTATTGTTGGACATATGTAAGTTGAAGATTTACTATTATGATTTCCGCTTGTTTATTTATTGTCATTACCTATGAAAGGCTAAAAGAATGCTAAGAGGATTGTTTGAGGTACTTTTGGGTTCCTCATTTGCCATCAAGTCTAGGCCCTAGGTTTGGATCGTGACAATACATGTATTTTTGCTTCAGATACACTAAAATAGGGAGAGAGGCGAGCGATATTGAGGAGGGAGGTGAGTGAGATACCAGATACATGCAAGAGTGGCGAGCGAGATAGGAGAGATGCGAGGGAGGCGAGCGAGATTTATTATGTATCCCAAATACATGTGAATCTACTTTGATACAATGTATCTAGAACAAACTACACCTAATTTTGATCCATGTATCTAGAGATTCGTGTATCTGGACGCACATAAATATGGTAAGATATATAATATTGCAAATTAGAGTGTATCTAAGTAATTGCTCCTAAACTAGTGGATTTATGTAAGTTCCCCTTTCTTTCAATCATCATAAAGGTGTTACAACATTTTTCTTTTGGTTTTTCATTTGATATTTGATATTATTGGGATCCGACTAAATTTGGAGTCGTATCTAAAAGTCTCACACTAGGAATCCGAGATTTCCATTTAAGGGGAGTCGATTCATTTATATGAAGCTTGAGGTATTATTTTGAAGTTTTGGCTCACTTTCAAGTGCTCAAAGATGAGATTTTAGCTAGCTTACACTAACAAAGTGAAAAAGTTTTCAATGCTAATGTAATTTTACAAGTATTAATAAGGTCATTTACCCGTTTTAATGATTCATGATAGAATCATGAAGAGATGTTTGGTTAATAAGATGGATATTCTCTTATAAAATTAAAAAACTAACTATGAAGCAATATTTTGATTTACGAAGCACGGGTTAATTCATTAGTGATAAGAGACATCATAGAAAAACTATAAAAATAATGCCTCAGTTCCAAATAAATTAAAATCGGTAATGTGAATTCTAACTGAACATGTTTCTCTATTTAAGCTCAACACATGTTAATGTTATCATCATACTAATCAAAACTAAAATATGAGTTGAAATTATATAAATATCTTTTTTGGTAAGTAAAAGCTTTTATTTATCAAAGTGATCAATACACATCATAAAAAAACCCAGCAGGCTTGGACGAACGAGCCCCAAGTCTTGCTAAACATCATAGTCAAAATCATTTCTATTCATCTACTGTAAATTTTAATATTGGAAAATCTATATATACATTTATGATAAGGTCAAGTACTCCTAAAAAAGCAGTAGGTTCAAAATCAACTACTACGAATACTTTTAACCTATTTCCAACTAATAGATATCACTTATATAGATCTTTCTCTTTTATTGTCTCTATCTTTATGCTACTTGCGCCTTTTGGCAAAGAGGACAACATATCATCCAGATCAAATAGGGAGTTAGTATTTCCAGTAAAGCATACCATGAGCTCAACATCTTGGTGCTGTTTTCCTTTAAAGCGTGCCATGAGGGGATTCGTAATCATCGACACCTACCAACGACAACATGACCTTACCACTATTTCGTGGAAGAAAACAGATGATCCTGAAGGGATTCGAACCTTACATCTAAGACTTGGCACCCTGACCAGAGATGATTAACAAAACCTTTCAAATATAAAATTATGAATATTAACATATTGTATCTATCTCCAATGATGTTTGATTTTTTAAAAAACATAGGAAAATAAATCCCCCAGAAAAATATAAAATAAAATGGGAACACTGTGATTATTTGATCTATGCCAATCATTCTTACTCAGCGAGGAAATAAAATGAACTACTGAAATTTCCTTCACGGATATTTTGATTATTAGAGATTATTTTTTTTTCAATTGATTAAGAGTTAAAGTAAATTTTTCTTTTTAAAGAAAATAATATGGACAGATAATTTATATTGATGATGATGATAACCGCGTTGATGATTTTGATTACCGATGGAAGCAAAAATGTTAGGTTTAAAACATCGATCATCGGCGGCCTTTTAAAATTAACTAGTACATATTGAACATTTTTAATTATTTAAAAGTTGTTACTATTAAACATTTTTTGATAATCAGCAAAAAAATATGAAGGGTGTGTAACCTCGAGGTGACATAGCAAAATGCTTACTTAAAAGATGACATGTGGCATTGGGCCCCAAAAATTAGAGAAAAAATGAAATTATGTTTAAAATTATTTCAAATACATTTTCTATTTATTTTTTTTTAACAAAAAAGAGAAAATAAGTTTTCATAATTTGATTTTTTTTCAATCAAAAATAATCGCTAACGAGAATTTAATTTTTATTTATGTACTTGATTTCAATAAATCTACAAAAAATAACTATATATTCTACCCGGCTCCACCCTACCCAACCCCCTTCATTCTTCAACTTCTTCCCATACATTTCCTTCACCAAACCACAAGATCCAACTTCTTCTCACATTAGTTGCAAATTTCAAACCTTTTTAAAAAAAATAATAATTCCATACCTGTACATCAAAGAGAAAGATATAGAGAGAGATTAGTACAAGAGTAACGAAGAAAGGGAGTTTACTGGCGGTCGAGAGCATCCAAATTAATTTTATCAAATTTTCAGATACCATTTTGATATCCTTAATGAGTTTACATTTTAATTTGAGTAATAATGTTTATTTGGAGGTGATCGAAAATGGAGATGGATGGACCTCGGCTAATTTTTTTCACTCCGATGCGTATAAGTCTTTTTCTTCAATTAGTTAATTTAGAATTTTTTTAATGAAGATTGAAAAGAAATAAAATTATTAAAAAAAAATAAGTTGCAGACAAAATGGAAGCTTTGAAAACAAAAATGGAGATAAAATATTTCAATTAAATGGAGATAAAATATTTCAATTACTTTTCTTTTTTTAATTAAGAAATTATTATTTCAAAAAATATTTAAATTTTTTGCATTACCAAGTGTCGATAAAAGAAGAATTTTTTCAAAAAAAAAAAACAAAACACCGTTTCAATAGGTACTAGTCTTAGATGGGTGTCTAAATAAAATATATGGATAATTTTAAAAATCCGTCGATAACTTAAGCCAGAAATTAATATGGTGAGTTCGCACATTATTTTGACGAAAATAAACAAGGGTAACATTGAATCCTTTTAACTTTGAAGACATATATTGATTAATACTATAACAATAATTATATATATATATGAACAAAAGTATAGCCCATTATAAATATTATAATAAAAATAATTTTTTAACGATAATAAATATATATATTAACAAAGAGCGTTAAATGTTTTATCGATATTAATTAATTATTATTGAATTCAATGTCGTCTTAAAATTTAAGAACATTTACAAAAAATATTAATTATTTAAAAATAATATATATATATATATATATATATATTATAATTATTAATTAATATATATTTAGCGCCGATCATTATTTTTTATATATAAAAAATAAATGAACAAAACCGTTTCATTTTTAGGGAGAAATTTGGCCCTTAGTGGGACCACGAAAGTTGACCAAGGCAAACATAAAAAAAATGTAATAATAAGGCCCCTATTAGGGGGAGAAATTTTGTTTTTAATAATTAGCTTTTAGATAATAACAATATATCCTTTCAAAATTGTCAGGCATTTGTTTAGTAATATTTTCTGGTGAGTGGATGTAAAATTATTCAAGATACCGTCTATTTTATTTTAAAAAATATTTGTGTACATTTACAGGTGTAATGGCCCATATTTTAATTTCTTGTCCTTTTTCTTATTATTAATTTATTATTATTATTATTATTTTGAGTTATTGAACCTGGCTTGAAGTTTCTGCAAATTCCACATCATGGTTGCAAGTGGAAGGAAATATATAAATACAAAATTATTCTGATAACTTTGATTATAACCTCCTACTTTTAAAAAAATAATAATTAAACACTTAATTATTAATTTGATTACCACTTGGCAATTTGGCATCCTTGTGCTTCCACTAGAAATATTTAAATTATTCTATTAGTAATACTTTACACCATAAACATAAAAATGACTGTTTCTTAATTATTATTTTAGCCCTACAACAACTCCCACAATATATAGATAAAATATGAAGTAAATGATGGAATTTCATAAGTCTCTGAATATTATAGCTTGAATTTCCCATTAAACATGAATGTGTTCTTAAGCTATTTCCTGTCTCAAATTATTTATCGATTTTTTTAATCTATTTTTAAAAAAAACATTAATTAAAAAGAGTTTTAATTATTTTATCCTTATTTTATCTTAAGATATAATCTGACTGTTTGAAATATTACTTATTTATTTATCAGTATTGATGTGTGTTGTCGTATTAAAAAACATTGTACTAATTAAAAAATGAGAAAAAAAATTAATACACAAAATTTAAGATAACTATTTTTAGAAATCAACAACAGCAACAACAAATCCAGTGTAATCACAATAAATATATTTTGCGATGTAGAAAGCATGTGTTTTTTTTATATAATTAGATAGATAGTAAATTCATTTTTTTTAAGAATAACAATGGGAACAAACTATTTTCAAATTTAAACACCTTAAACGTGAAATTATTTTTCTCCTATCTGTGTTGCAATGGGTTATTTATTGATTTTTTAAGTTATTAATTATATTTATTAGTATTAATTATTAGATGGTTACATGCCGTTACCTATTAAATACTTAATAGTGTAAAAACTTTACATTAGAGTAAAACCTCGATAAAGTAATATTTGATAAGGTAATAATCTTGCTAAATGAATATTTTTTTCTGGTCTCGACTTGAGCCAGTTATATTAAAGTAATATTCTCGCTAAATGCATTAGATGATAATTAAAAATAAAATATTAAAGACCCAGAAAAAATATAAAGTAAAAATTACTAGAATACATCAATAATTTATATATATTTAATCAGTCAATAATACTAGACCAATAACTATTTCCAGCTTTTTTCTTTTATAGTTAATATAAAATCTCTTCATATTCTATATAAATAAATACAATTAGGAACATTAAACTTCACTAAATTTGTTTAGCTTTCCTAGATTTAAATAATAAACATGCAAAGACTATACTCTTTAGTTTTCTAGATTTAAACTTTTGAAATTCTTAATTCAAATTTTTCTTTTCTTTCTATGGCACATACTATAAAATACTCTCTAAAATAATGAATATTTATTTATCGATAAATAAATATTTTATACATTTATCGATAAACTAATATTATCAATAAATAAATATTTTTTTTCGATCCCTAACATATACACTTATAGAGGTTTTACTGTATTAATATAAAAAAATTAAGCTATAATGAATTTATGTTCAGTTCCATAATTTACCTACAATGTGTGATTAAACAACATCAACATATTCCGTATACTCTTATCAGTAGGATTTAGAAGATTGGAGTATATGCAATTTTACTCTTATATTGTGAATATAGAAAGATTGTTTTTGATATATTCTTATTCAAATAAAGTATGTCAAAATTAGGTATTGAGAAAGTTTTATTAGCAAACAAAAAATAAATGGATTAAAGAATAAAGGTTTTATTAGTAAACAAAAAATATGGATAGTAACAATCATTCTATTTTTGAAGCATCTCCTTCTTTTATAATGCATGCTATCGATAGAAATATTTGTGCAATTATTTCTCTTTAATCAATTCTTTTTTATATTTTCATGGACAAATCTTAATATATAAACAATTTTTAATAGGCTAAGGAGCATTGCTTTGCTTAAAAGTCATATCCATTGGGTGATAATGCTAAACACTAATTTTACACTTTAAGGGTTGTTTGGTTTGGATACAAATTATGTTGGAATAAGTTATGCTGAGATTAATTATGTTGAGAGTAGTTTTTGTTGCTTGTTTGGTTTGTTATATTCAAAATTATATTCATTGCATGATTTCTAAGAATAAGTTGTGTGTTTACAAAAATACCCTCCACCTTATTTAGTTTATTCTTTCTTACATTGTATTTGCAAGCATTAAATATTCATTCTCTAAAATAAAATTTTCATCTTATTTAACTTAAATATTTTTGTGTATGTATTTTCATGATTGTACCATGTGTTTTTAAAATTAAACTTTCATCTTATTTAACTTAAAAATTAAACTTTCATCTTATTTAGTTTTAAATAAAACTTCCATCTTATTTAACTTAAAAATAAAATTTTCATCTTATTTAGCTTAAAAATAAAAAACTTTCATCTTATTTAGCTTAAAAATAAAAAACTTTCATCTTATTTAGCTTAAAAATAAAACTTTTATCTTATTTAGCTTAAAAATAAAACTTTCATTTAAAGTTTATTAAAGTAAAATAAATTTTATTATTAAAATTATCTACATTTTAATTGATATGCAAAATATAATTTTTAAGTGAATAATAAACTATTTAATTAAAAATATGTAATTTAGTAATGAAGTGAACATTTTAAGAGAAATCAAAATATAAATAAACATAAGAATTAGATAAATAAATTCAACTTATAATATATTAATAAATAGAAATTTTATTTATAAGATGTAATTTTTAATAAAAAATATATTATCATAAAAATAACGATTAATTAAAATTGTGAATGTTATTATAAATGTTGTTAAAAATTATGTTAATATACATGAATATAAAAAGTGGTGTATAAAAGAGAGTTTACGGGGGTATTTTTATTATTTTACCTACTTTATCCACGATAAGTTATTCTGAAATTACTAATCCACTCTCTCTGAGAGATAACTTATCCAGTACAATTGTTAATCCTGAAATAAGTTATCCCATCTTTTACAATCAAACAACAAATTTAAAAATACTTAAAAATTATACTAGGATTAAATTCTCTTATCTATCACACCAAACGAACCTAAAGATATGCCCACAATACTGTCCTACCTTCATTGTAAAGAATTCTTAAGGAAAAAAATTAATTAAACAAGAAAAACTATTACTAAAGTAAAAGAATAATTCATTTATCTTATTTTATATGACATTATGGAGTACTATATAGAAGTCAAATATTTTTTTTATTACAATTTCTCAATGATTTTTAATATTTTGAATTGTAAAAAAGGATAATTTATAAATTTATCATAGTTTTAACAAAATTAGTAAAAAATCAAACACTAAAGTAAAGGCAGATTACATTTTCCTCTTATTTCACTTTTTTTTCTTCTTTTTTCATGTTCGTACTATTTTGTCTGTATTTGATACCGAGAAAAAAATATTATTAATCACTGATAAGATTGATATTAATAAATACAGATGTACTCAATGTTTATGTCACATATATTTATACATACTTTTTATTTATTATTTTCAATGTTTTTTTTATTTTTAAAAAAGAGTGATAGTTGTCTTCATGCCTTGTAACCTAATTTCACTTTTCCCAACCATAATTTTCTCTTTTTTTCAGAATTTTCTTTTCCCAAACCGGATTCCAAACCATTTTCTTAAACAAAATACATAATTTTCCATCCTCACTGTATTTAATTATTCAATGAAATATTAATTAATTAACTTTTTTCATCATTATTATTTTCCTTTAATTACGATTCGGACATACTGAGGAAAGTTAGCAACCCCAAAATTAGTTGTTTATTTTTTATTTTTTTAACTTATCAAAACCTCCATTTTCACATTTTCTCAAGAATCTCATTACTTGATAAAGCCTAAAAATTCAATCTTTTCCCCATAATTTCAGTTTTTAATTCTCAAAAAAATCTTAAAATTTTCAACAAAAAATTCTGATCATTTCCATCTTCATTCTTTGCTTAACTTTCTTGTTTTATTCTAAGTCTGTTTTTGTGATAAGCTCTGGTAAGACTTCAAAATTAGCACTAATTAAGCTTAATTTATGTTTTTCCCCTAAAAAAATAATTCTGGGTTTCTTTATTGAAGGAAATTTTATGGGGTTTTGAAGGAAAGGAGAGGGAAATTTTCTGTTCTTTTTTTTTTGGGGGGGGGCTATGGAGGGGAGTAACAGTGGAGTTACAGTGGTGCGATCAGATGCTCCATCAGATTACCATGTGGCAGCAAGGACCACTGAGAATCCAACAACACAAACAGTGACATCCCAGGTTGTTGTTGTCTCACCAACGCCGGCAACCGCCATGTCTGCCGGCGCCGGCTTATCAGCTACTGTGAAGAAGAAGAGAGGCAGACCAAGAAAGTATGCACCAGATGGGTCTGTAAATGTTCTTTCTCCAAAGCCAATTTCATCATCTGCACCGTCGCCGGTGATTGATTTTTCATCGTCGGAGAAAAGGGGGAAAATCCGGCCAGTTGGGTTAGTTAGTAAAACCCATCATCAACCAAAAGTTGATTTAGAGACTCCAGGTAAAGATAACAACTTTATGGATTAGTTAGTCTGTGTGCTGTTTCTTTTCTATTAGTTCAAAGCTCTAATCTTTTTTTTTTCACATGCAAGTTGATTAATTAAATGTTCTGTTCAATAGATCTGTGTACTTCGTTGAATTAATTAGTTTTTGGTGTTTGAATTTTGTTTGTCTAAACTTTGATGAGGCAGGTGGGAGGTAATATGTATCTAGTGAAATATTCTATTTGTGCCAATTATCTTACTTTCCTTTTTGTTCTGACCCCAAAAGAGTGTCTTTTTCTATATTTTATTTCAACATTCTACGTGACAAATTTACGATCACATAGATTCAAAAGTCTCACACTTTGCTTCTTAAACTCTATGTCTAGTCAAAATAAAACACTTAAACGGAGTAGCTGAGATGTGTTGGTCCAGACAACATAATGAAAGAAAAGTGTGATTTTGTGGAGTTACGGGAAAACAATGTAGGATGTGTGTAGAGGTGGGGCCTATTGTAAATAGATCTTGATGCCAATGGACAGCTCTGAGTGTGAGGTGGTACTTTTTGGTTGGTCTGGAATTGAAGAATCTTATAAAACTTATACATGTCATTGTAGGATTTTTCATGGGAGTAGTTTTACTGAGGAAATTGTTATCCTGGATTTCCAGATATAATCTACTGCTTAATAAGGAAATAGTAGTGTGAATTTGAACTCTTAAGACCTGCTGCTACCCTAGGAATATTAGGAAAGGAGTTATGTTAATAGCATCTTTGACCTCACCTAATTGCTGGGCTACTTTTATTCCCAATGATGACACTGTAATTCACTATATTTTTTTTGGAGTTCCTTAAGCTGGGTTCTTGTCATATTTGTGCTTTTGTTAGCCCTTCCGAATAGATGGATCTTTGTACTAAGCGAACATGTGTATACTCGTGGAAATTTAACTCTAGTTATTGTTGTATTCTACTTCTTCTGTTACTGTTCATTATCAGTGACACAATCACTTTGAACCTTAGCAGTCTGCCCTCTCTTTTCTGTTTTATATTGTTATTTTTCTTCGTTGTGTCTGGTTGTATAGCATTGAATTGGTTTTCCTCTTTTCCAGTCCCTCATTTTTTGGTAGTTAAGTGGGGGGGATTCATTATGTGTTAAAGGATGCCACGGGAGGGAAACACAGTATTTTGAAACAATGTCTTCTTCAGAGGTGATTGTCCCCAACGTTTCTAAGAGGTTTCTCCTTATGAACTTTCCACAACACAATTAGCCCGAGATTGTCTACTTCATGTTTTCCATTTTCTTTTGGAGGAAGTTGGAGACACTTTTCCATCGTGGTGGAGGCAGAAATTTTACTGAGTGTGTCAAATATAAAAAACCAGACACATTTAAAAAAATAAGGGGAGTCAATATATAGTATTTATACAAAAAACAAAAATTTTAACCTAGCTAAATAGTGTAATTTTCTGACGAGGGGGTGCCAATTGACAAATCTTAGCGTAAGGTGGCTCTGCCACTGCTTTTCTAGACTTCTCTAATAATCATTAGTTATTTGTGACTTGACAAACAACATGTCATTAGTTATTTGGGTGAAGAATACATGGGAGACACTCTTTTTTGGGCGGCACCATTGGCTTTATATAAAATTATGATCTTTTTGTGTGATGAAGTTTCATGCCATGTACCAGAATGACTTATTCACAAGAACGGAAAAAAATCCCAAACCACTTTTGTTTACCCACTGTACGTGAAATATGTTTCTGTAGTTGCATGGTTTATGTTAAGGTTTGTGTCAATTTTTACTAATAATTTAATTTCTATCTGTAGGTGAATGGGTTTCATGCTCTGTTGGTGCTAATTTTACACCTCATATTATTATTGTAAATACTGGAGAGGTAAATCTTAGTTGTACATATGGAAATTTTCTTTTTACAATGACTTTAACAAATCTGCATAAACAAGTTATGGGTTGCTTGCATAACGCGTGTGATAATAGACATTATTTATCTTCTCTTTCTATATACCTTGGCACCTCATCGGTTCAACCCGTGAGTGTCATGTGAATCAAACTAGATGACAGATGCCAATTCAGAAATTTCTAAAAATACTGACCATTATGTAATATCCCCTCTCCACCCAAAACCAAGAAAAGGGGGAAATTTGCTATATTTGGTACAAATTGACATGATCTTTTCTTGGCAAACATAAATATAAGAATGTTTGAATGACTGTTTCATATTGAACTGAATGTGCATTGCTAACTGTTCTTTCGATCTTTCTTTAGGATGTCACCATGAAGGTTATATCATTCTCTCAACAAGGGCCTCGAGCAATATGCATTCTTTCAGCAAATGGTGTGATTTCAAGTGTTACACTTCGTCAACCAGACTCCTCTGGTGGCACATTGACGTATGAGGTGCTGCATAGTTTTTCTCTCTTACTCATGTTGATTGATGTCATATTTGAAGTGCTCTAGACTTTTTTCATCATTGCTTCTATTTGTGATATTACTATCTTCATCTGATAAACTTTAGTTTGTGCCTATTTTTCTAATCAAATAGATGTCATACTCTTTGCTTTTTATTTAATCGAGAAGTAGAAAAACTTGTCGTACACTTCCAAATTTACGTGTGTCAATATTCTCTCAGATGTAACTTACCACTGCTTACTGGTTAGTTACTTGTGAAGAGCTTTGTCTTCACCTTTATTGAAATAAAAAGGATCTTAATCTAGAATTGTGGATCTTAATCAGCACATTCATAAGTCTTAATGAATCTTAATGACTACAGCTCAAAACTAATATATCATCTGCTGAGAGATTAAGATATACACTCACTATCTATGGAGGGGAAGTTAATTTAGTGTAAATAAGTATAGCTTATTGCATTTCCTCATTTGCTTATCGTTTTCCATCATCCTCAAAATGGTCCAGAAGTTGTGTTTCCATTTACATGTAAAAGAAACCATAACAAATCATGCGAAAAAGAAACTAATTAGTGTGAAAATTTGAAAAATTCAAGAAAGAAGATCCCAAAAGAAGATTAGTACATAGAAAAAAGCGCGGCAATAAAATGAATAAAAATCTAACCTTTGTTGGTGATTTGTCTTTTGGTTGTTACTTTTCCATGTCAGGAGAAAGAGATTTAGAATCGACTTTTATCTTTTGCTCAAAAATCAATTTTCCATTTTCATGTCTTTACTCAATAAAGCCTTGATTTTGGCCTATTCTTCTTGAACGGATTGAAAATAAAAGAGTTTAATTTGCACCTTCATAATGGTGCAACGTCAGCCTCGAATTGTAGGACAAGCTCATTATTTTTCTCGAATAGTGTCAATTCATAGGAGTAAACACCTATGTTTGTTAGTGTATTGAAAGACTTCAGCATCGTGACACATCTTTTGAACAAATAATGCCATCAGCTTTAATCCGTGTACTCTTCTATGTTCTAGTTTTTGGTGAAGAAAAAACACAGAGATAAATTTCTTGAGCACAACTATATAGCAATCTGCGCTCTACTTGACTTTCAAATGAATGGCTTGGTAGATACGAATCAATCAGAATAGTATATGCAGAAGACAGGTCAAATGAATAATCACACTAAGGCCTTTTATCTGATTTGTGCTTTTTCTTCTTTCTTTTTTAAGGAAGGTGCCCTGCAACTTAAATTTTTTATAGGTTCGGATTCTTCCTGCCTCTGTACGTTGGCGCATGTGTATTTTCTCCGTTCACGTACAACTGTGGCATCCCAACTTCTAAAAAACCTTATGTTAGTGATTAGGAGTGTCGATGAAACATGAATTCTTGATGGCACATTTACATTACCTTTTTAAAAATTATCCTGAGCCTTTATTGCATGGAGAATTGATGTTTAGCATTCTCTGTGTGCATATATTGTTATTGATAGACATTTTTGTATAACATTCCCTTTTCATTGTTCTTTTAGGGCCGGTTTGAGATACTGTCTTTGACCGGATCATTTATGCCATCAGAGACTGGAGGAATGAGAAACAGATCTGGCGGAATGAGTGTATCACTAGCAAGCCCTGATGGACGTGTTGTTGGGGGTGGAGTAGCTGGTCTATTAGTAGCTGCCAGTCCTGTGCAGGTATCGGTTTGCCTAAACATAGCAGTCTTATTTATTCTTGAATTTATGCTTACTTGACAAAAGAAAGTAATATCTTGGAGTTGCAATCAATTATTAGCCGTTCGGATGATGACATTTGGTCTTCTATCTTTGTTGCTGTTAATCAGATTGTTATAGGCAGCTTTCTTGCTGGAGAGCAACATGAACAGAGAACCAAGAAAAACAAACCAGAGTCCATTATTGCTGCTGTTCCTCTACCCGAGACGGAAGACCCTTATCACTCCTCAGTAAAACAAACCACGCCAACTTCCTCTTCTTTCCGCGTAGATAATTGGTCAGCCCCTGATTCTAGGACTAAGCCAGCTGAAATAAATGCAACTCTTCCAGCATAGGGTGGAATTTGAATGTGGTTTACTAGACCACTAGGACTACGTGTCTTTAACGAAGCTCCTATTGATCTTTCTCACCTCCTATTTGATGTTTGTTTGAGGTCTGTGCAGTAATCCAAACTAGTTTTCTAGATAGCCTTTGTTATTCTGGTGTTTTGCTGTAGAATTTTAGATGTGATGTTGTCGTGACGCTTTTGTTACGGAAGTTACCACGGTCTAGGTTTATGGATGGATTCCTAGAAAATGAATCACATCTTAGAGTGTTATAAGGGTTTATGTCTAGTTTTAACAGGCATATTCATCCTCTTAATTAAATGGCACATTTTGTACTTTGCACCTTTTATTGTGATCGACTTCCTTGATCCAATCCGTTCATTTAAGAATTATTTTCCGTGCTCTTACAATTACCTTAGGAAAGAAGTTATTCTCTCTATTTCGAAAAGAATAACTCACCTCTTTATTTTTAACTTTTTACCTGTCTTGTGTAACTCTTTACTTTTAACTTTTTATCTTTCATATGTAAGACACAAGACAAAATAACATTTTTGATACATTTTGCAAATTAAAAATTGACGAAATGTGGGGAGAAGTCGTAGAGGGCACAAACCTGGAACTGGGTTATTTGCAACAAATTTTATTGATAAAATAATAAGAACAATTTTATTTCTCCCTTGATTCTTCTTTCTGAATTTTTTTTCACGATTCGAGGGCGAAGGCTATTAATAGTGTAATTTTCGAATTAAGGATAATTTGGACCTCCTTGATCTTTTTAAGAATATTTCAAGAATTTATGAGATTTTTGAAATGCTCCCTTTATATAGGCATGAACTAGGACTTATGATAGAGTAGCCTCTCTCCAAGTAACCTAACTGAAATTAAATACGTCTAATACAGTTCCAACTAAAACTGTATACGTCTTGTAATCCCATAAAATTTCGGTGATATTTTTTATTTACTTTCTTGAATTGCAAAATCAAATGAAAATGTGTATGACACCTTGCAAGATCCATTTTTGTCTCCATCCATAACAATCTTGACAGCCTACTTTCTGACATTTCTGTTCCCTTTTTTTGATTTGTAATCAGAAGCAAAATCCATTATCACAAACTGACTGAGAGGAAAAGATGGTAGGAGAAGATGGTGACAGTAGGACTTGTTTGGGGATGCCAAAAGGAGCAATCAAATGGGATGAAACCATCAAATCATCACCACAACTAAACACCCAGGGATGACAACTCTGAATAATTGGTTCAAACTTGCCATTTTTGCGCCTCTCTTAGTGATACACCAATTTCTTTAGCTGTTACATTTCTTATTATTCTTGGTCTTTACATTTCTATTATGAAATTTTTGAGTTGAATATTGATGCTTTTCTTGGCAATTTGGATTGTTAAATTTCTCCACTGGGTGACATATTAAGGTACCGTTTGGATAGGATTTGGAATCGGATTGATGTTGAAGTTGAAATTTTGTTTGAATATGTAAATTTAGATTTTTTTAAGTTATAGCTTTTTTCATAAATATGAAAACTCCACAAGTTGTGATAATTAACAAAAATTAACTTTTTCAATTTTTATACAATCTTACCAAAATGAGCAAACCATAAATATAAACAAGATATTAAAATACCCTGATAAATCACATATTTTCATGTTCTTTTTATAAATAAAAGTTTGTGACCGCAAAATTTCAAATAAACATAATATTATAAAGATACACTAATGAACAATATAATCCTTTCACATTATACGAGCAATCTATTCATTTAGAGCATAAGTTTTTTTTTGAAAAATTTAAACGACATATCTTTTTTATAATATAAACTCATGGATCAAATTTTACATTTATTGAATTCACAATTTGAAATCTCAAATCCTATTTTATTTTATTTTTTGAGAAAAAACATGATCCCAAATGGCATGCTCAAATGATGATTTGAAATCATGATATTTTGTGATAGAATTTTTTTTAACTAGAAAAACTTTTTTCCAAATTTGGAGGGAAAAAATTGACACAATGTATAACTATATGTAACTTTTTTCTGGATTTTTTTTTTGAAAATAGTACAACGAGTTGGACACTACGTTCAGATCATCGGCACTGAAAATAATACGAAAGATTAAACTTCAATTCTTTTACTTCAACAGCTCTGCAAATTTTTGAATAAGTAGATGAGATCAAGAGTTCAATATGCATATTAAACAATTTTTTTTTGCAGAACAACACTGCAACTCGTACAACTACTATCAGCCATTTCGTTTACGAGGCATAAAGACTTAACCAAGACCTGCTGTGATATCCCTCGGCGGAGCATCTGTGTCAATACGGGAAGGCCTAACTATACGGTCAATAAGACCATATTCAAGAGCTTCTCGAGCAGTAAATCGCTTCAATCGACTTAAATCCTTGTGAACCTACATGTTCCAGTTACCATGATCAATAGTTTTGACATGCAGAGGTCAATTTTTACTCGATATAATGAGAGTCCATTTAGGTGGAAACTTATTTCGAATCATAGTTTGAAAAACGATGACATACCTTTTCAATAGGCTGGCCTGTCTTCTCCGCCAACTCCTTGAAAAGGTAATCTCTAATTCTGAGTAGTTCATCTGCTTCATTACGAATATCGTCAGCCTGCCAAAAGATGAAAATGTAAGCATATTGTAGTCTCAGATAGATCATCAAAAACAAACATTTCCTTCCAAAATGTCATGGCAAGCAAACCTGTCCGCGTGCTGCTCCAGCTGGAGATTCTAGTGCAATCCTTGAAAGAGGCATTGCACATCGATTGCCCTTCACAATGAAACTTATCAAATTAATATTACGCTTTAGTTTCCCTTTCCACACAATCACATCACCGACAAAAGAAACTAGACAAAACAAAAAATCCTGGAGAACTTTTTCCCAAGAGTGTTTAATGTGAATACACCTATCATCATTTGTGGTCTTTGCATTAACAGTTCTCATAACAAAAGGGTGCCTCATTTAGGGTAGGAATGAACAAGTGCATTAGCATCAAGTGAATCGTAAGAATCACATTTCAAGATAGCATCACAACTCTCAATGGAGGTCTTCGGAGAGAAACAAGACCAACTCACAATCAGGCAAATTCACCTCTAGTTTAAAATAAGATAAAATGAACTCTCATAAAATAGAGTTCTGTGGGCTTTCATTACAAGTGGCTGATACCGGCAAGTTTCTTTTCAAGTCAAATGCTGGAAAAAAAGATTGAAAAAAAGAAGCAGCGAAACTAGCCAATATGTCCAGACAAGTCAATTGCATCTTTGCATAAAATAATCAGGTGCAAACAACTTGAAAAGCTACTCTAAGTAAGACACTGTAGATAAGCATGTGTTTTTTGTTCACATTTCATCACTAGGAGAGAAGTGCGGTACCTTTTCTCCAGCAGCAAGAAGAAAAGTGGCAAGATTGTAGGCAAAGCCCACACAGTGGGTGCCAACAGCAGTTTTCAGACTTTGCATTGTGTCGTAGATGGCCATGGTTGGAGTTAGCTGCAATTAGAAGTAACTTTAAGCAAATAAAATGAAGAAAGAAAGCGGTCTGAGTACAAATTCAGAAGAAAAAGGAGGTGTTTCTATTTAAAAAAGAAACTTTGACAGCAAAGTAAAATTGGTAAAGAACTCACATCACCACCAGGGCCATTGATAAACATGAAGAGCTTCTTCGAATCATCAATACTGTCAAGGTACAGCATTGTTGCTAATATCTGGTTGCTAAATTCTTCATTTATCTCTTCTCCAATGAAAATAACTCGTTCGCGGTACTGCACCCGAGAATTCAGTGATATTTTCCCAGATCAAAATATTAATTATGATCCAATTAGTCAAAGAAGAAATGAAGATACTCTTCGAACAGGAAGTGATCAAGAGCACACTGTAAAGGGCTCTAGATCACAAGTTATCAAGCTTAGCTTCAATGGACTGAGAAGTCCTACTCAAATAGTGGTTCAGCCAATGAATGTGCCGGCTACAACCACTAATAAGAAGAGACTGGTTCTGTACCTTGACATTTCAAATTACTTCTAAAACAAATAATTTTTTTTTATCCAGATAGCAATACTCAGATAGTTTAACTAGAAACTGAAGACATGTTACTTACAAGAGCATTCCATAAATCAACCCATTGCCACGATGCATCAGTTGGATTTCTATAGGGCACCTTTGGTGTTCCAATGGGCATCATGGTAACTTGTGAACGCGTTGCTTTACCATCTCTAGTTCTGGAATTAGGAATTATGGGTCAGGTTACAAACACAAGCAGCAGCCAAATGAAACTTGAGAAAAAATATAGGAACATTATATCCAAAGGTGAATTGAGGTTCCACTCATATAAGATGGGATATGCTCATAAATGAACCACATGGAATATAATTCAGAACAGGAGAACATGCAAGGCACAAGCTTGTTAGTGACTGTCCATTGAAAATGAGGCAAGTGCTACACCTCATTCAGATCTTCTTGTTAGTGAGACGCGCCTCATTCAGATCAACTGATATCCTTTTATTTTTGTGTTTGGGTGTGTGGGGGGGGGGGGCATATTATCATTTGAACTTTGGAATGATTTGATATTTGATTGTAAACAAAGTATACTGACCTATGCTAGATATTAGTTCCTTCAAAGATGGAGGCAATATTAATCATAAACTCATGTGAGGAAGAGATCAGAGAGGTATTAAGAAGGTGGGATCGAGGAGAGGAGTGTACAGTGATTTACGTGTCATATTTGGAGTCGAGCAGGAATTGAGTGAAGATAATCTGGCTAGCAAATCCAACAAGTGTAGTTGGACAACAATGATCAGGTCATTCAGTTAGCATCGATGGAATAAAAACGGCTCATCCAATTCTCTTTGTTGCAGATTTAGGTCAATGAAACAGAGAAATAATTTAGATGATTACAAGTAGAGATTGAAAGGAACTAAGGATTTTGGGGATATTTGGTACTTATGAAGAAGAGGGAGCAAGAGAATAAATCTGCAAGACTGAGAAAAGATGGCATGAGCTTTGGGAAAAAGAAAACCTTTTAAAAAAATTATCAGAAGCAAAAAAACATGAAAGAGAAAACAAGGCTGACAGATTATAAGGTTTGAATGTGAGATTAACAATCTAGCAGCAAGAAATGTGCAGAGTTTAAACAAAGCTCAACAAAGGAAAGAATAGCTCTGCACAAGTAACCGTTGAGTCATATACTCTATGCTAATTTTTTATTAGTAAATTTCACTATCCTTGGTCAAGTCATATATGTTTCCTAGTTGCTTGTTTTGTGGGCACTCGGCCTTTCCAGCTTGTCTGTTAGGCATTTTATGTTAGTAGTTAGCCTGCAGCATCTCTCTCCCATGGAAAATATCCTCGGCTAGGACGGCAACGAACTAAAAGAAAAATATGCATAGGTGTGAAAGGCAGAAGGAAGAAAGAAAATAAGATATGCTATTTGCTGAAATTGATTTTCTGTATAGAAGCCCGCTTATACAGTTCCAACTTCCACGGCCAAAATAACAACAACAACAACACACCTAGAGTAATCTCACAAATGGGGTTTGGGAGGGTAAGTGGGATAGAGAGGTTATTTCCGATACACCATCAGTTCAGAAGAAATTTTATTGAAGTAGGGTGGCAAAAATAAAATGACAACAAAATAGCAAGATATAAAGCCAATGAGGCAACAGAAAGTACTAGGCATTGAAGAATAAGACTACACGACTACTAAATAACTCCCTAGCTCTCCCACATAAAAAACGGCAACACTTGGCCACTTATGAGCCTTCTACCTTAATCCTCGACCTCCAAACATTCCTATGTAGGGTTATGTCCTCAATAAGTTGAAGTTGTGTCATATCTTATCTAATCACTTCCCCAAGTTCTTTTTCAGCCTATCTCTACCTCTCCTAACTTCTGTTGCTGCCAATCTCTCACTCCTCTTTTTCACATACCCGAACCATCTCAGTCTCGCTTCTCTTATCTTGTCTTGTCTGCGACAGAGGTCACTCCCACCTTACCATGTATACCTTCATTCCCAATCATATCTCTGCTAGTATGCTCACACATCCATCTAAGCATTCTCATCTCCGCTACCTTCATCTTCTGATCAACCAAGGCCAAATACTCACTCAAAATTATAGAACTAAGAAGTCCATTCATCTCTACATTCAAATCATCTATAATTCTCACAGACATGTTAAAACTCAATTCCTTCCATGTAGGTGAACATAGTGTATAAGCAGTGAGTTCATCTGAAACTCAATGCCTTTGGCTCCTACACAAGGGAACATTCACTAGCATTGGTGACTATTAAGAAAATCAACCCACTGCTCTAAATCCTGGATTCACCTCTACGGACCAAA
Organism: Solanum dulcamara; assembly: GCF_947179165.1. Taxonomy (NCBI): domain Eukaryota; kingdom Viridiplantae; phylum Streptophyta; class Magnoliopsida; order Solanales; family Solanaceae; genus Solanum; species Solanum dulcamara. Next base: position 76,220,779 of record NC_077241.1, on the reverse strand, counting down.
TACTATAATTCTAAGAAAATCAACCCACTGCTCTAAATCTTCGATTCGCCCCTACAGAACAAATACTCCAATTCTAACAAAACTAGGTTATGTATACATAACAGCAACACATCATTATTCAAGACAGGAACTTTTTGGCTGCAAAATTCACCCAATAATTATAAGAAAAAGATTACCTGGATTCAATACTTTTGTGAACTCTGTTGAAAAATTCAACATTTAAATTAGACGTAGCCACCCCATAAGAATCTGCCCAAAATTATCAAAAAAAAACACAGTTATACAATTAAAACAAGAGAGAAAAGAACACAAATTAAGATAGCCACTATGTAATAATACTTACTTGGAGATTGAATTCTCAATCCAACATAAACTTTGCTTGCGCAGCTGAAAATAATGTAAGAAGTTAAAGATTTATTTAAAAAAACATTAATTTAGCGGATAATAAGAAAACTGAATTGGGAAAAAAAGGGGGAAATTGTACCTTAAAGAAGTCTTAGGGATTTTAGTTGTCGAGTGTAGATACGAGGAAGAAGTTGTCGGAAGAGTTGCTGCCATTGATACTTTGGTGAAGGAACAAACGAGAGTGAAATTCGTTTTGTCAAGCACTTAGTTGTTTTTGGATAGGGAAGGGTAATCAGGTCGGGTTTAAACCCGGATTAATATTTGACCCACTATTATAATCTTTTAATTTCTTTTACGTGATCATTAACTTGATCTGATATTTATGTCTTTCAACTTACGCTAAAATATTTATAAAATTGAATAATTAAATACACGTGTACTATCTAAAAAAAATATATCTAGAATGTCACGTAGGAAACAAATTATCGATGCCAAATTGAAAAACACCATATATATGCCCTCTTTGTGAGAATTTGCATTGTGTTTTTTTATTATTATTTTATTATTTTTTATAAAGAGAATAAGAAAACACTTTTCAAATCAAAACACTTTTCGAACAAAATGAGGCCTAATACTAATACTGGTTCACTAGATAAAGGGTGAATTATATTCTTTTGTTCTCTAATGATTTAATTTTCCTGAATATTATGAGAGGGTATGAGTAATTCTTGAATAGGTAGAGTAGGATGGATTAACAGTTATATTTCTAAAAAAAAGTGTTTTTTTGATTCAGATAAATCTTGTATATGTTAACCTTAAAGGATTAGATGTTTTAGGTTCTCATAGTGTAACCAATTTTTACTTCCAAATTTGGAAAAGTGCTCTTGTTTTTCAACTTCATTTTCGTAAATTTCAAATAAAGTTTGTTTAACCCTCCTTTGCAAAAAGTATAATCACAGGTTTTTCAACAAGCATATCTTGAAATTCAAATATAAGAAAACACATTTCACATTTTATTTACAGTTTACATTGCAGGGGCAACTCTAGAGGATTAGTTAGGGGCTCATGTGAGCACAATAACTCAATTAGTATTATAGTATTAACTTCTCAATTAGTATTATAGTATTAACTTAAGGCCATCGTAGGAACTCATAAGGGATCCACCTCTGTTGGCATGAGCCAAGGTTGAATCATCTTCAGGACAATCATTATGCATTGTGGTTACACTTACAGACCTTGCCAATTGCCATGGGAACATTTTGGTTTCAGCCATCAGAGAACTTACACAAAAAGTACTTCCACAAAAACTCTGATTTAGATACTTTCATTTTGCTTTACAACCGAGAACTATATATAAAGAGAAAAATAAGTAAACAACAAAAGATATGTCCAGAAATAGAATACGATATCACTTGCAGTGTTGCCAAATTGAAGGTTGAAAACTTCAAATGTCTTTCCATAACTACTACCTCTGTCAAAAGTAACAAATCATTTCAGAAAGAACAGCAGGAAACATACTATGTTCCTTTCACGAAAATGGTAAACTTCTTTACTAGGAATTATTGTACATGGTAACAAGGCGTCTGGTGAGCACACACGGGATGGCTCAACTTCATCAAACAGCACTAAGAAGGCTTCTCATATGTGTTTGCGTCTCTGAAATCTGAAATAGCACTACGAATCATTCCAGCCATATCAGATCGAACAAACAGATGTGTATTGTCCAGAACGTGTATGATGAACTTTTGTGATTGTGGCAATGAAGCATTCATATTGATAATGAACTGAGCCATAGGTATATCACTGCAAAAGAAGAAAGCAAACCTCAGCATCAAAGACGCAGAAGTATTTGCAAGAAAGATCGCCAAACAAACTAGGCTGGGAAATTATGACCCTTTTTTCTACCAAGAAATACTGTCATTCGTTTATCCTAAGATAGTACTTTACCATGATAGGTACAATCCTTTGACTGCATTCACCATCACGTATCAAAACTCTCCAAGCTTGAGCTGCAAAATAAACGATAGAAATTAGCCAAAAATTTATATGGTCATCCATATGCAAAGGTGTAATAAGTATGATTACAGCTGTACTGACTTCTGAAACAAAATGGTCCTATTTGTTCCAGTCCATAATGTTTTTCAGCTAACAACTGACTATAAAAATCTATTTTTGACTAATACAATGTTCTAACTCGGAGAAAAGAGAGTGATGAAGGGATCTTCGAAGCTAAAATAAGAAACAAGTGAGACTGTCAACAGAATTGAGTGCAACTTTAGAGGTCCTTGCACATTTTTTTATCTCCTTTAATTTTTGTTTTATGGGGAAAGGGGTTAAGTTCTTCGGATTTGTTGCCTTAACATTATAAAGATCGTTTTTTTTCAACATTTCTTTTCTTTTTTTCTAGAAATTGGGAAAGTAAGAAGAGCGAACAAAGACCCCCACAGAGTGGTATTGAGTCTTAAATCTTCTTCTTTATGATATTTTTATAGGGAAATCTTCCTCCTAATCCATGAAATTGACATATAGTGAATGGACGAACCCCTTCAACTCGAGATTCAGACTTAAGATGGTAAGACTTATAAGATAGTCCTGAAATTTGGGCCATCTTGCCTCACTTCCACTCTGTTGAAGATAGGTCCAATTTCATACAACTCAAGAAGGCATTGTAGATGTATCATTTCTACGTGCTAAACACTTTGCTATAATTAGTGTTGTCAAAGGCATGCTTAAGCCCTGCAACGACGCACAAACCATGTTGAGCATTTCACTGTCATTATCAAGGTTCTAAAGCATACTTTTTACTTGTCAATAAGCATAATCGTAACGAGACCACACTAAACAATTGATATTTCAATTTCCTTATTCATATCTTTGTTATTCTGCGTATAATTATCAAACTTAAACAACACATACATATTTGTATTTTCTATCCATTTGCACCTTCCTGCACTAAGGCTCATGCTTTATTTGCGCTTTGTTCTTAAAGCCCCAACAAACCTTAGAGCTTTTTGTGCTTGTCGTCTTTGATCACATTGACTATAAGCAGTTATAATTCAGAAATGCTATCACAGAGTTGATATCGCCCTTCAAGCAGAATGTTCCTAAAAATTCTGAAATTAAAGAATACCCATTGAAACAAAACAAAATCATGTCAACTCAGAACTTAGCTGCAACGCGAAGCAGAAAGGCCGAAATTTTAAATATCAATCAATCTATCAACTCCGCCTCAATCCAAAATTACAGTAGTTAGGTTACCGCAGCTTAATTATATTCTAATGGTATCTGTTAAGAGTACCAGAAAATAGATATGAGTTCAATTTTCACTAATTCAGAGGCGGATGCAGAATGATGATATCTGAACTCAATAATTTCGACGCGAAGCATAAATTTATGTGTAAAATTTGCAATAAATAACAGGTATGAACACACAATTTACGTAGGATTAAGATTACACGAAAGAGAAAAAAACAAAACAAAAACATAGTTTTAGGAATAATAACAAAATCAAGGATGCAATTTGAAGGAGGCTAACCTGGGATGAATCGGAGATGCGGTGAATTAGAAAGAGAAGGTTTTTGGAAGAACTCAATACAGGTTCTCTATTTTATGCCTAAATCTCCACATTGTCACCCTCAACTTTATACAAATACCACAACACATCTGAACTTTATCAAATGCACAATTAACCCTCATGTGATGAGGTTATTCCCTCGTCCCAATTTATATACATTTTTTGCTTTTCGAGATTTAAAATATGTAAGTTTTGTCCACTGTTTTAAAATCTAATTTTTCATCATATTGATATGTGTGGACCACAAGAAATTCACATTATATTAATTCATAATATATTAATTCAAATAAATATTTGTATTCAATAAAAAAAATATGAATTTAATTAATGGTCTAATTTCATTGGGTTAGAAATGATAAACCACTTTATCAAATTCAAGATGTCATATTACCCTAGATGCCTAAATTAGTGATACGTGTCAAATGACGTGGCACACCAAGTCAAGTAAGAAAGTCAATCAGATCATATCACATGTTAAAATAAACATAATATGCCTAGTCAGATCAAAGGTCAATAAAAATATGTCACATGTACAAGTGACATGTTTACCAATCAAATATCGTCCAATCAATTTAAATCTGATTGATTGAAAGAAGTTCGATAGTCCTCATCACAACTCTTTCATTTTACAATTATATATTATAAACAGAAGGTTTCATAATTCAGAGAAGAGAGGATAATTCAAGCAACCAAGCTTAAATACGAAAGTGACAGACATATAAAAGAAATTGATTCATCATTTATAACATCTATCCATCCCGCAATTAAGTCAAGATTAAAACCAAAAGATTCAAGATCAAGCTCAAAAGCTTTTAAAATCAAGTTCATCAAAATTCAAGATGAAGCTCGTCTTTGAATTCAAGTACAAATCAAAATCAAGCTCAAAAGTTCTTAAATATATTTTGAAAATAAGAATCAAAGAGGATTCATAGAGGTTATATCATCTAATATATTTGAAATCAAGTACTACAATTTGTTGTTTTGATTATTATTCTCAACGTAAATTATATTGTGTACAATGTGAAAAAAATTGCAACTTGTCATATTTTTTATATGTTTTTAAAATATCTTAATTTTAATCTTAACTATTGAGTTGATATAATTCAATTTAATTTTAAAAATTAGATTAATTTACTCGCGAGCATAAAGACAATGTTTGCTAAGTCATGTAAAGTTGAATCAATTTTTTTTTAACTCATACTTAATTAATCATGATTTAGATATACTTTAATCGGATTAAATCGGAAATCTTTGTTGACACTTGACACCCTAAAATATAATTGAGCCAATATATTCATTATTCGGGCACACGCATTAATTTCATCAATAATCCGAAAGGTGACACGTACATTCAAATGAAAAAAAAAAAGAAGATAAAAAAACAAAACAAAAAATATAACTAGTTTAGAATATGAAAAAAACGAAGCTATAGAACGAAATCCATAAGCTTTGTTAATAGAAGTGAAGATCCTTGGTGTTAAGTGCTTGATTTTGGACAAACAAAGAAACTTCGACATCCCAAATTCACCAATTTCTCCTCTCTCCTCAAACCTGCATATTATTAATTCCCAACACGAGTCACATATATAATACACAGAGTCGGAATTATTCTGTATGAGATGTATAGGTTAATATCGGACAAATAAAAATAAATGGAGAGAGAGTATGTACCAATATTATTGGTAATTGAAACTTACTCTCCATACTGAATTGAGAATAATGAAGTTCATAACAGAGTGGATCACTACTATTCAACAACGGCCGCCTCTTCTCCTTCACGTAAATCTCAATCGCCGTCCTTATCAATTCTCCGACGGTGTTCTCCGGCGACATCACCAATTGCACTGGCCCCAAACTATTCTGAATATTTACATTCACCAACAGCTTCGTTAACTTGTGTTGTTTCTCATGAGCGTCGCTCGCGGTCGTTGCATTCCTGGCTGAAACATCAGTAACAGCCGGATTTGTATGCGCGACCGCGGGTCTAGGCGACGCTCTCCTGCCGTACATAGTGGTAGCACGACAGTTTTTTGAAGTTAATGAAGATGACATGGAGCTAGATATATATAATTGAATATATCATAAACTATTTGTACGATGATTTTTTTTTTTAATTAATGTTGTGGAATAATGGAGATTTTTTTTTTTGTTCTCATCCGGTGTCTGAAATTTCAATTAAATTTGGATAGTATTACAGGATCCATTCGTAAATGATATTTTCAACAGAATTTTTTTTCATATTCAAAAATTCGAATCTAAAATTTCTGATTAAAAATAATGAAACATATTAGTAATGGACATGTTTATTTGTGTGTTGTGATAGATAGTTACATTACGTAAGAAGTGGGAGGTTTTTGGTGATAATGAGATTTTTGGCAGATAATGACCAAAATGAAATTATTTTAGTTTTTGTGCTATAGTGGTGGCGCGAAATTTCTAGGAAATAGCTGCTGCTGCTACACTCAACTTTCTGTCCCCCAAGTAAGTAGTACTGTTTCGTCCTTTAAATTTTTGAATTTTGAAAGTTAATTTTTTTGCTATGATTTTTAAAAATTTTATACTTAAATTCACAGTAAAAATTAAAAAATCACAAAATTTGAGACAAAAAAAGTTCATACTAATATTCTACCCACGCTGCCGACGTTATTAAAAAAAGGTTCTATTTCCTTAATTTTTCTTATGCATTTTTTTTAGTCTCGTAAATCCATGTGAGTGGGTCGGTAAAGTCAAGACCGTTCTAATTTTTATCTAAAAAATGGGAAGAGGGCGGTGGTTACATATGCTTTATAAATTGTTGCGACGGGGAATAAAAAATGATCTTTCACAATCTGCACAAATTAAATAAAAATAGAGAACGAAATAATAAAAAATATTTAATTCATATGATTCATTGAATTGATTATACTTTTTTTAAAATTAAAGATAGGAATCAAGCGGACAGAGTGAATAAAGCTTAGTGAACTACAAGAACCTACTCCTATCAAAATGAGACCAAAAACTGACATAAATTCTATGGTGGATCTATATGAAGGGCCGCATCAACCATGTTGTTGAAAAAAAATTCTATTTATTTTTGGTAACCCTTTTTCTGTTTCCACATTAAATTACTTTTGTATTGTTATTTTTTTAACCCTTCTTTATGTTGGATTACGCGTATGATCTAATCTACATTTCACCTCAAATTTTCAAATATTTTTGATAAGTTATTTTTAGGAGAAATTTTGGTGAAATTGCACCATGAGTTTGGTCTCAAGTTTTCTCATGTTTTAGTAAAATTTTAAAAAATATTATTTTGTACTTGTAAGTTCTAAAAATTATTTAAAATACTCATAAATTTGTGTCATCATTTTATAATGAACATGTTCCGTTAAAAAAATTATAACATAATTGATAATAATCAACAACAGCAAAAATAACATTATATGCAATACATTAATCGTTTCATTTAACATACTTAATGATCAAGAATTAAGAGGGTCGGTGGATATTTTTATAAATAAGTTTTATTTAAGAGGGATTAATGGTATTGATTGATCATATTAATGGAGTAAATTGGTAGATATATATTTAATTGAAATTAATAAATGATTGGTGTTTTTATAAAATATAAAAGCTTAGGGGTTATTTTAAAAATTTTAAAACTTTTCAAGTTCCCAAGTTCTATTTTTTTTTTAGAACTTCGAAATTTTATCAAAAATATTTGCCAAGTAATAGCAAATTATATGAAAAAACATAAATTTTCAAATATTTTTTAAATTTTTCCCAAAAACTACTTGGGCCAAACGATATCCTAGTCTAAATTTTCAAGTACCGAAAATAGTACTGGTATAACTTTTCGCAATGTTTAGGTGGAGTAGAAATAGAACAAGCTAGAAAAGAAATAATTTGCTTAAACGTTTGGGCACATAATTGCGAATTAAATTATTTTTGTGGCTCAAATTAGGGAGAGTATTCATGTAATTTCGCATCTTTTCAATCCCATGACATTTTGTATTTAAATACTTTTTAAGTATTTGATATAAATTTATACAACATTTTGCTCTATAAATGAATGGATCTTACAATAATCCATTACTGTATGGAGGATAATAAAAATTACATGGAAGGAGAATATTAATATGTTGATATATCGAGTAGCAAATCTAATACTCATGCTACTCTATTATATAATCATAAGCATAGTAAGTAAAATTCTGGATCGACCTTTGTTACGAGTTATGTTGTGTCATTGCATGCAACCAAGGAATTTCCATAGCTTACATGTTCTTCTTATTATTTTATTTATCTTTCGACCAAAGAATCCATCGAGAACAATGAGTGATTGGGAATTTCCTTTAACAGGAGCAATCTCATCTGTTGTTATTTCTTGTTTGCTTCCATTACTATTACTCTTTCGAAGATAAAAACTTCTGCTCCCAACATCTCCAATCACATCTGTGTTGCTCAAGCCTATATCAATCAAAAATACAAAATGACTAATTTTTTACTTGTATTCTTTTTATATGAAAATCACATTATAGTTGAGAGTAAATGAGGATATATGATGATCGACTGATCGTCGAGCATCATATAATTGATCCTTAACTTATTTTTGGACTTAAGCATAGTTATCGTAGTAGTCATAGAATTAAAAATCTAATCATTTCACAAATATTTGATTTAGAAAAGAAAAGAAAGAGTTGAAATTTGCAAATAGGTATATACTAATACAAACATTTTCTATAATCTATGGCCAAAAGAACATTATCTTCAATAAAATAGTCAATATATCACAGACCAATCCAAATATCCAAATAATATGATTAATTACTGTGAGCCAGATATAAATATTCTAAAAGTTCCATTAGCCAACCTTACGTCAAACACAAGAGAATTGACCTTTTAACAAAGAAAGGGCTTAGCCACCAAAATTGTTTTAATACCGGTGATGATATAATTAGATACATTCAATATTAGTCCTAAAAATCACTAAATAGTCCTACACAACATTGTTTAAATTATAAATGTCAATCTTTAGGGTGGAGTACATATATTCACAATCACGGGTGGTAAAATAGCCCATAAAAACATGATGGGTTTAACCTATTCAAGTTCGACTGCTTAACTCGCTTCTTTATTAACTCAGCTTATTTGATCAGCTCAATTCAACTCGTCTAAAATATGATCTGATTTGAGCTAAAACCTTGGGGAGGGTAGGACTCTGACCCATTGGTTAGTCCCTCTTGACTCACCTATTTTAGCCAAAGTAAAATTTTTAGGAAGGTTGATGGCCGTTTATTTATTAATTCAATTTATTTAGACTGCCCCAATTGAGTTTAACTCACTTATTTATTAATTCAGCTCATTTTGACTTGTTTAAATTTAACCCAACTTATCCATTTGATACTCGTAATCACATCAAATCTCCAAAACTAATTTGGCTATAATAAAGTTGAGGTTAAGACTTACTTTGAAGACTGAAGTAAGAGTGATACAATTGAAAAGATGAATCAGCTCTGTTTTTATCAAGACAAGGAGTGCGGCCTTCTTCACTATATTTGTCTATCACAAGCCTTATTGTCTCATCAACACTCGATCCCAACTTCACCATCGTTCTTACTGCTCCAGGACTTCCTTCAACTGTCACATTAACCACAACTTTTGAATCCTTCTTGTACCCTTTCTGCACAAAACTATTCTCTAACACATTAGACATCAAAAAAATAAAAAAAATACTCCCTCTGTTTCTGATTTTGATTTGGCATGTAATTTAAAATGGAGGGACCAGTAGCAGATACTCTCACTTTCAATCGATAGATAGAGTCGGTCAAATGGGGGTTAAGTACGCAGAACTTTCTCTAAGCAGTGTCAATAATTAAAAAAATGATGTAAACTTAGTTCTATCATCTGATATACAATGAGATGCAAATATTTGACCATTTCAAGTTGATTTGGCATTGGTTAGTAAATTACTAGTCATTCACACAACAAAGAATGTGAAACAAATACTAGCGATTGGGCGATATAGTTGATTTTCACACAGTTGGCGTGACTAAACTGCAAGAGCTTTGACTTCATAACATCACTATAGGTGAAAGAAATATCCACTACCAATAACAATATCAAAAACTCATAAATTTTAAATTCGAAATCACGATAATTTAATTCATTCATGAACCCAGTACAAGTTTCTAATATTATTATTAGCATTTTCAAAACTCAAATAGGATGAATATACTCAAATAATGTAATTTCAACGAATAGCACGCAAACAAACAGTCGTTTAATATAACCAGCAAAGAAAATGCCTTTCCCAAATTAAAATTTCCCCCTAAATTACCTGAAAAATCGGCGGAGATCCAGAAATCAGATAATCCGGAGACACGAATATGTCCGAACAAGTTTGTGGCCGGAAAAGTATTTCTAGTGACGGCGCCGTTGCATCCCGGCGATCATCATCTTCAAAGTCAACAAATCCAATTTTCAAAACACAAGGCTCCGATTTGCATCTCTTTAGTGCCTTATTAGTAGCCCTGTGCTGCTTCGATGACCGGCGATTCACCGGCACAGGCGTATACCTCCGATAACTCGACGGCGATGGTTTTAGTTCTCTGCTCGTAGTTCTCCGGCTTACCGGAAATCTTCGCCGGATATGATTATCTGACATATATATATATAAAAATTAACTGGTATTTAGAGTGTACTTTAATTAATTTTGCAACAAATTAGAAGTGCGTATATATACAGGTACATGAAGGCGTATGAATAGAATCAAAGGGAAATGTATGAAAAATGCCAAAAAAATGGAAGTTGCTTGGAATTATAAGGTGGTTACTGGTGATCCCAAAGGTCCTTTATTTTTTTATTCTTTTACTCCCTACTTTTTTTTTTATCTCTCACGTCTCAATCTAATTAATTTTTAAAATTAAATTAAATTAATTAATTTAATATTCTAAAATAAAATTTACATATTTAAAAATTATATAAAAAGTACTAAAAATAATTTTAATTTTACTCATATTAATACAATAAAATATTAATTAAAATTCATATCATTTTAACTCTCAAAAAATATATATAACAAGTAAAAAGGAACGGTGGAAGAATATTTTGGTCATTGTTTGAAAATAATTATAAGAAGGTAAAATTTGAAAGTAGCTTAGTTGAATTGAATGTGTACTCTGTTGGTTGGTGTAGGTTTAATTTTCCCGCGTTATAATTTTTTCTTCATTTTCACTACTCCCAAATTTATTTATTTTTAGGAAACACTTCACATTTAATTTTTATGCAAATTTAATGAACACGGGTATTAACATCCACTAGTATCACTAGTTTTTAAAAGATTAAGATATCTAAATAATTGAATTGAATATTAAGATATGTATTATGATTTAGGCGTATGAATGAATGATTGAATTAAATATTAATTGAATATAGATATGTATTATGATTTAAATGTATGAATGAATGGTTAAATTAGATATTGAATATTAAAATATGTATTGAGATCATAAATCTAAATACATATTTAGTTAAATGATTTTGAGACCATTACTTTTTTCAACATCCAAATTAATAAAAGTTGACTTTACTAAATTAATTAAACATAAACATTTCTACATTAATTTTATCGATTATGATAGATAATTACTCTAGCTTTCTGTAAAAAATATTTTTTTAAAAGATATATCAAATTAACATATGAAACGGAGGGAATAATTCCTATTTGTGAGTAACACTTATTTATTTCAAAAGGTTTTCTTTTCTCTTTTTCCTAAGATGAATTGGTTTGTTTTAATTTAGGTATAACTTGAGAGATCTATATTTGATTTCGTAACATTAACATCCCTTATTATTAGAAGTAATTAAAGTGTTTCATAGCTTTTTCAAAGTAATGGCAACAGAGGAAGATAAAAATAAAAATAAAAAAGTAATTGAAAATTGTTTAAAGGAATTACTGTAAATACAAATATATCCGTGATACAAATTAAGAAGAAATTTGTAGATAGACTTAAGGTAATTAAACTCTCAAGAAAGACAAATAGATAGACTTAAGGTAATTAAACTCTCTTAGTACCTTTCTTAGAGGGTGATTAGGAGATTGAGTGCTCTTTAGGTGTATTTGTTTTTCGTTTGTTAATGATAATTTACACTTGTTATCAAAAAAAAAAATAGCAAATCAAAAAGGGTAAATTAGTAGGATCATATTTTATGAGGCTAATAATAAATACATCAATATATTATTACACATAAATCAAAATAAGAAAGCTAAATGTAATATCGTAAATTACAAGGGAGATTAGTATCATAAAATCAAACATGAAGAAGCACTCTGAAATTACCCTTTATTATATTACTAGGTTTAGGGCAGGCAACATGAGTACTTCTCGTTTTACTTTTTACTAAATATCCAAGATTGAATCACAAAGATGAATTCCAAAACAATGGGTAAAGGTACAATGAATTGGTCCAAACTTCCATACAACGTACTTTTTAAGATAGCGAATCGCGTTACGATGATTTCGTTATATTTGGTGCCGTTTGTAAATCATGGGGAAGTGCTGCTATGAAAGAAAATTTTGATTTTGCCCCAAGTTCCGTTACTTATGTTGGAGGTTGATGAAGACAATGATTATCGAGAATTTATCTTTTATCTTGAATTTTATACTATTATATAATGAAATAGTAATTTTGTGCCATTTGTTTATTATTTTAATCATAAAGATGAAATAAACTAATTTATTTTGTCATGTCAAGATTTTTTTAATGATAAATTTAGTTGAATGATTTTATTGATACAAAAGTCTAATTTGAGTGGTTTTATTGACCCAACAAAATTCAATGACTTTATTACATGAATTTTCAAAATTGAGTGATCTTTTGTCACGGTCCAATTTAAGACCGTGACCGGCGCTAAGGAGGAGAATCCCAAGACAAGCCTTGATGGAAATCTATAGAAAATCGGGCAGAGTTTTCTCTGTTTTTAGGCCTATTCAATTTTTTTCCGTCTCAGAATCAGCCACACAACCAAATAACATCTCCAAATCAAGACATAATATCTATTATCAATCTATTCGTCACACAATAATACTAATTTATCTCCAAAAATGGAAGAAAAGCTTAAAACTAGTCACACGTCTATAATAATGAAAGAATACGTATGACTCAAATAAAAGAATGACTATAGAGCAACTCTATGAGTTCAAGAAAGGTCCATAACAATGAATAACTTGATGCCGCGCGAACAAGTGCGGGCTTACCATGAATTTGCCAACTTGCTAGCTTTAGTTAACAAATTCCTCGCCAATGTCACCTGTCCTCTCTATAAAAAAATTAGCGGGGAGTGAGACGCTAGCTCAATGAGTGATAACACTTAACCATAACCGTTTTAATGAGGAAAAATTCAGAAAACATGCTAGTATGATAATCAAAATCATGAAATAAATGTGTTTTTAGAGAAAATGATGACAATACTCAATCTTATTCGCCTCCTATAGTAAGAACAATGCAAATATCTAGTAATAAATTCAATAAAACACTTTCATATCAAATCTTATACTTGGGTGGTTTTCAAGAATGAATCATGTAATGTGACCCCTCATAAAGGAGTCAAATATTCATATCAGTAGATCCCTTCTCAAGGGATATCGGTAACGGTATGCTAGTTCTACCTTCCCACTAGCGAGGGCTATATCGGTAATTTATAAATACAAGGTGCACCAGGTCTAACGAAGCCGCCGTTAGCTACGGGATCCATCAAGGTCTACTCTCATTTATTTTTATTATAAATAGTAGAAGTATTTCCAAAACATTACAAGGCATTTAAGTTCTTATCGATTCATATTATATAAAACTTTAACGAAAAACACATGTCAAAATACTCTCTCCCAAACAAATGTTAAATCCTTTAGATAACGGTAATCATATCACAATTACCAATAGAACATGTCTTATAAAAGCGAGTTTATCTCAAATAACTATTTCGGTATCATATAAAGTAAAAGACTTGTCCCACATGCAAATTCAAAACATTCGGTAACACATTCACTTTATAAATCATAAAAGTTATAAAACACAAATTGGGGTAAGATTACTACTCACAATACTCGTGTCGAATACCAAGCTTGTCACCTCAAGCAATCCACAGGACTTCCTTCGATCAATCTATAATCATATCACAATATTCTCGTGTTACTTCCTTTGTTTAGTCTATTTCATACTAAACTTAGAGTACCCAATTCTTTTTAGACTTTCTGTTGCCCGTTAAGTTAATGGATTATATATATCTAGGCCTTGAGTAGTTTAATCAGTGCAAAAATCTCATAATTTAGGCTAATTTACCCATCTTATTCATCTAATTCGGTAATCCAAAGCTATCCTTATTGTCCAGTTACTCGTCTCTTGTCACTAAATTTCAACACCCAAAGTAAATTACCTAGACTAGAGACTTGAAAAGGCCGTAGATGAACATTAGAACAAAGATTTACATGAAATCCTAGAATTTAACAATTTCTCTATTCTCTTTAATCTTTATTTCTTCAACTCTGAATCTCAATTCTATAGTCATGGAATAAAAAAAAATAATCTATAATCCAAGTTCAGAAACTTACCTTCCTCTTTTACTTCTCTCTTTAATTAGGAATTGGAGTTTTGAATTTTTTTTCCTTCGATGATCCTTCACTGGAAGCAAACAGCAGCCTCGTTTCCTTTTTTTTTCTTTTCTTTTCTAAATGGCTAATTGATGCCCTTTTTCCTCAAAGCTGCTTAAAGGAATTTTTCCCCCCTTTCTTTTACGCACTATATAGGCTAAGAAGCCCATTGACCTTTTTTATATATTTTTTTAATTTTTAAAACCATTTGGTCTTAAATTAGTTTGCTCTCTTCTTTTTTTAAAAAAAAAACAAAATGACATATATATCCTTGTTTTAGTATAGGGTATTACATCTTTTCAGATATTAACTCTCTATATCATGGCCATATAAAAAGCAGTTCTATCTAGTTAAAGTATCGGGTGCACTATTACTTGTTGCACAATTTTCTAGGAGGGCACTACTGGAACCAATGTTGTATATAAAACCTATGTATTTCAAGTATGGTAATTAGATCTAATCTAGGGGTGGCAATTGGGGTGGGGCATGACACACCCTTAATAGGTCGGGGCAGGGCACATCATATATATATCAAATATTATATACAAATGGGAGAGTCCTTTCTATAAATATATCAGTTATGAATTGCATGTATATATACATTATAAGATTTTGTATAATATCGAATGAACTTACGAAAAGACCTTCCTTTAACCATTTCCATAAATCCATATACAAATAACAGATATCATTATATATAATTGTTGAATTTGTATAACAAAATAAGACATAATGCAACACAAATAACTACTCATATACATAAAAAACTTGATGAATTTTAACTGTATATTTATACAAATATTACAATTGTATAATTATGATTGATATTTTGTATAAGCGATGTTTAATAAAAATGAGGTTTAAAATTATGAAAATATAGAAATAATTAGTAATGCAAACCAATAAAATGCTCGTATACAAAATATCTATTTAAATTAGTTATACATATACAAAGAAAAAAATCAAAAAATAGAAATACCTCAACATCTTCCTGTTGGTCCATTGCACCCGGATCATCTTACCATGCATTTTTGAGTCGTTACTAGAAGAGGTTTCTTTTTTACTTTTCCTTTTTTTTTTAGCAATCTGCAATTCAAAGGCATTATCATTTTTTTCCTCTTCTTTTTTTCTTGTTCGAACCTTTTAATTTGGATTTCTATAGGATTTCTTCCATCATGATGGGATCATTGCGCAATTGCTTTAGATTTGGCAATAGACCCTGCAATTTCTCCGAATGCTTGAGTTAAACCCAAAGAAAAGGAAGGAGAATGAACAAATTTTGATGCATGCAAATTAATACCTCTAGTAATCCTCTTTGATGGATCGAATGAGCATACTGATTTTAATGAGATATAGAAGATTGAAACTGAAAAATGATATCATAAGTCACATATATTTGTGTGACTACAAATCATCACTTTAAAAGTAAAATAGAAAATTTAAAATTCATTGTTTACTAAAATAAAATGATATCATTTGTTTAAACAAACTAAAAAAAAGAATATTATAAATTGGGATAGACAAATTAAAGTACTGTCTATTAGTGCCTTCATATATGAATTTTACGGATATCAATTAAAGTTGGCTCTACTAAAGATCCTCACGATATTACATATGATCGTGATCCAAGTTGCCATACTTTCACTGACTCAATTTTCTTGTTTTTTCATTGTTGAATGCATTCTTTTTTATTTGTTTTGATAATTTGAACACATTCTTATTGTTTTGGTAATCCATATTTTTTTACCACTAGAAAAAGACAGAAAGTGGATGTATTGAGTTTGATTGTTCTTTCTTTTAAATGAATGACGTCGTTTGAGTTTGGTAATTCTTCTCTTACTATTTTTGTATTGATTTCTCTGATTATACATATGAATTAAGGTGAATTCATGGTCAACTATAGTCTTCATAATAATTTCCACTAAAATAGGTCACATTTACCGGCAATTATGAACATGGAAGCTTTACTGGCAATATTATAGGTCTTTACCGGCACTCTACATAAATATCGCTAAAGGTTTTAGCGACACTGAATGCAATGACAATAGATTAAACGCCGCTAAAAGTTTTTGTCGCAATAAATATTGCCTCTAGAAGGAAAATTAAATGCCACTAAAAGTCTCTTTTGTTGTAGTGATAGTAAAGAAAATTAACACATCTCAAGGGTGTGTGTAGTACAAAGAAAAATATTTTCCTAAAAAACATTTCTTCGATAATAAGAGGATTTCTAACTTATTTTTTATGTTTGGTAAGTAAGCGAAAAAGTATTATCCCAACAATATATATTTACTTGTAATATAGCAAAATACTATGTGGGTGAGATGGAATGGAGAGTGGGAAGGGTTCAAAAAGTGGCGGGGGTGAGGGGTGGGATTTGAATAGATGAGAAGAAGACAATAAACTTGAAATGTCATGAAACTTATTTTTTCTACTTCCATTAAGAAAGTCATTTTTAAGAAAATTGTTTTCCTAGGAAAAAAATATTTTCTAAAACATTTTGACCTATCGAATATCAAAAAAGAAGAAAACATTTTAAGCCTCTTTATTACCTTATTGTTATCTTAAATCAATATTAAGGTGGGGCCATAGTTAGCTAGGGCTGAGGAGTTAATTCGAACCCTTTTTGATAAAATGTTATATTATTTATATATAGTTAAAATCAGTTTTCATGTATATATACATAATAGATGTTGAACACCCTTCAACTTTTTTGTGTATTTACTTTTTTATATTTTGAACTCATTTCGTAAAAATTCTAACTTCACCACTGATTAAGAGCCCGTTTGGATGGACTTTAAGTTGGTCAAAACCAACTTTAAGCCTCTTTTTAACTTTTGAACGTGTTTGTCTAATGCTAACTTTAAGCCATAAAGTTCTTAAAGTCGGTCAAAAATAAAAAGTTAGGATTCATAACTTTTTTTTTCTAAGTGCTTAATGTCATTTTCTTTGACCATGGAAATTACTTTTATATCTCTTATATTTTAACTAAATTTCCAAACTATCCTTTTTATTCTTTTAACCCTAAAATTCACATCATTTTCCTCATTTAAGCACTTTTATCCAAACACTCAACTGCTTATTTATAAAAATAACTTTCAGCACTTCAAAATTCTAAAAACACTTCATATATAAAAATTACTTTTTTAAGCTCAACCAAACGGGCTCTAAGAAGGATTTTCCAATCTCTATTCTCTATCATGTCTTTATTTATTTAATTTTTTGAATTTTATGTGTCTCCATAGAAATGAAGATTGATTCACATAGTAAAGCCCAATAGCATATCGTGGCCAGTGAGCGAACCTTTTAGTTTGTTCAACAGAGACATGGGCTTGAGGCTCAAATTTTCATTTTGCCAGGCCATTAGTGGCTTGCTTTCTTTGATGTAAAAACTACAAATATTTCTAGTATAACTATTAAATCCCACATTATTTTAGAATAATTACACAACCACATGTATCATGATATTTTCAATTCTTTAGCGGATACTCTCTCTTTCTCACTTAGTCTCTCTCCTCTCTCTTTATGTCTTTTTCTCTCCCCGTCCTCTCTTTCCAGACCTTCCTCTCTCTCTCACCCTTTCTTTCTAGAAGCTCTTTTTTAGTTCTACTTTTGTGCTGCGTTTCTCTCTCGAAGAGAAGAAGAGAAAGCCGCCTTACCTTTCAAGGTGGGGGTTAGGTCTGCGTACACTTTATCCTCCTCATATCCCACATGATGGAATTATATTGGGTTTGTTGTTGTCGTTGTTACCAGGATTATGAAGGCAATGGAGAAGATATAGACAATAATGTCTCTCCTTCTTACGATGATTCCAAGTTTTTTTAATTGGATATTTTTCTTATTGGTATTGAACTTATAATATAATTACGTAATTGACATCAGATAGTTATGGATCAATTTGGATTGCATATCCGTACAATTTTAAAAATATTAATACTATTTGAGTTAAAATGAGCCGAATTAATCAAATAAGCAGGTTATTAACTCGACTAAATCTAAATGAGTTGAACAGATCATGACTTTATGAGCTGATTTAGTCATACCTAAATTACATTAAAAGAAATTATCTCAAATAGACCAAGATTCAATTTCGGGTCATTTTCTGGTTGCTATAATCTCTATGATTTCCTGGATATATTACAATTACTCATTAATGATTATTAGATTCACGTAAATCCATAATTAATTGAAGCTGTGAAATCGTCCCTGGCGAGGTCTGAAGTTCGCACTGTTGCAATTGAACTTCAAACATGTTCATCTAAAGTTTGCACTGTTATAAATGAATTGCAGACTCCATTAGTAAACTTCAAAATCTATTTATCTGAAGTTTGCACTGTTAATAAGTGAATTGCAGACCCCACCCCATTCGAAAGAAGAAAAAAAAACAAATAATGCACAAAAAGACAAAAAATAAAAATAGTACTTTGATTTTTTTGTTTTAATTATTTGCCTTATTTTTCTTTTTAATGCTCTAAAAAAAGAATGTACTTTTTTTTTTTGTGACAATTCTGTAGTTTCAACTCATGACATATTTAAGAACATAAGATTAAATAATATTTTGATAATACATTTTACATATCTTAGTTAAATATACATTTTTTTAATTTTTTTTTTTTATATCAAATTAAAATCAGACAAGCAAATTAAATGTGCCGACAGATTTGAGTAAAAAGAAGGTCCATTAGTCTATATTGCAAATGATTAGGAAGAATCACATCATCATCACAGAGGAACTAGGAAGTTCACTTTTCTTGGATGACTCTTTTTCACTTCAAAATTATGACCCAATAGGTTGGCTCCACAACATGATCATTAGATATCCCAATTATATCACTCTACAGATTTTTCACCTTTTCTATCTCTGGAGGAAAAAAGTGAACAGATTTTGCACAATTTTCTGAAAGAGATAAAGATGAAATCAAACATATGCCCCTTTTTTCTCAAAAATAGTCTACCCTCTTCTCTATTAGCTTTTTACACTTTTATGCAAATGTAGCTTTTCTTATATCATTTTTTTTTCAATCATCTGGTATTCGATATTCATATTAAATTTTAGTTAAATTTAGATATGTGCCGAAAAGTGTCATATTGTAAGTAAGGCACTCCAGGTGACTCTATAATTAAGACTCAAATTTAAAATTTTTGATTAAAAATAAATAAATACTTATCACTTTATTATAATCCTCGCGGTGTAATCATTGAATATTATTATGAGTAGATTTTTCAACAGCCCAATTAGTCCACTTCAATCAATTTGAAAGGTCACTCCTACATTTGGGTGCTCTTCTAGTCAAGTCTCTATCACCACATTCTTTCAAATTTTGAAGATTAAATCTCCTATAGAGTATTTCTATCGGAAATACTTATTCATTGCTGATATTTATACGAAACAAAAAAATAATTTAATCATAAGGTCACAAATTAATATTAGAGCAATAGTTATCACTTAATGATAGTTAAATTTATTCAAGTTCATATATTATAAGATGTAGTTGATTTCTCATATGGTCAGTCAACTAACAATTATTCATTATTAATTTAGTTTACACAGTACCATTCAAATTAATCAAATTCTCAATGCGAAAATAAGACACCGAATACATATTCTAATTCATGGTCCAACGGCTAACATGGTGCAAGTCATGTCAAAAAAATAAAAAGTGCATGCATGCTCTTCCACACTGAGAATATTGTAAATGATTAAATAGTCACTTAATATTAGTGCTTTTCTTTAATTATTTAGGATTCATTCATGCGTATGATTAGTGGAAACATAGATATGCTCTCTCTAACTATATTATTTGATATGACTGACTAACAAATACACAGATAAGAAACACTTAAAGAAAGTGGAATACTTGGATTTAATTTTGTAAAATTAGCGTATTCCACCTATATATACAAAACATCATATGTTATAACTTTTTAAGCTTAACTTATAAGTTAAACTTAAAGGCCAACATAAAAATGATCGACTTATTATGATAAACACTAAAATGAGCCTATAAAACTAAATGCATACAAAAAGAATTCATATAGTCGATCTTAACAAAATTTTGAATCGAACTATAGCTTTTGCCCGGTCTCAAATCTGAATAAATAAGAAGAATTATGATAGATTAAAGGCCAGCACAAAAATAATTAACTTATGACAAGTTTTCAATTGAACATGTCGAGTCATGATTTTAAAAGAATTTATATAATCGATCCTAACAAAGTTTAGAATCGAGATATAGTTTTTTATTGTATTAGTGACAGTCAGATCAATATATGATTCATGATTTTATACACAGCATGCATTTGCCAATTCGAATGTGTTTTCACTTTGTAATAAAGTGTGGGACTCTTTTTCTTATCTTTTTCATCTCCACCACATTCAAAATCTCATTATTATGTTTCACAGTGCAGTCAATGAAAGCTAGCTCCTTTGGTTGATTTTTTACATCCCTTTTTTTCTTATCCTCTTCCTTTTTTCCCTTCGTTATTTGATACTCGCATTGAGACTTCAATTAGTTCGGAATCCCACTACATAAGACCTATATTTAAGAGAAAAATGCCTTCTAATAGGAGTTTTTCTATACTCATGTTTCGAACCCACATTAATCTTTAGTTAATGGTGGAGAAATTCAGTTCATTCCACCACAACCTTGGTTAATTTTTTTTATCCTCTGATCTTCAAGTTCTCGTAGATTCTTAATCTATTTTTTTTAAAAATTTTAAAGTATGATCATCCAAGGAAAATCAAGTGCATTTTGATGAAAGATTTAGTTACATTATTTAAACAATAAAGAGAGATATTGTACTAAATCTCCTATGTAGCTACAAGATTGTGGTCATCAAAAGACCTATGGAGCTAGCATATTAATTAGGAGTATATATTCATTTTTCAATCCCAATTAGGAAATGTAACTGTACATCCTCATTATAGATGGGGACAGTTTGAGCATGAGTATAGTGGAGCTGATTAAGGTACATGATTATGTAGAAATTACTAGGGAATTAATGTCCTATTCAAATGGAAAAATCAATTATCCAAATAATTACGTAGATAATTTATAGTACATCTTAGTTTCTTAACAAATACTCTGTCTTATTTCATACCCTTGTCATTTTAATCTATCTCATGTCATATTTTTATAATTAGAAATAATTTAACTTTAAAAAATTCTTTTATTATTCTTGTATAGTCACACAAATATCTAGGATTTATTTTAAATCACAAATTTTAAAAAGTTTTTTTTCATTAAATTTTATATCAAATTAAATGATGCCACGTAAATTAAAAAGGGAGGATATTACTGTCAATTGATAAATATGTGTAAGAAAGACAAATATCAAAATATTAAAAATATGATCGAAAAAATGAGGAAAATGGAATTTTTTTAAAAGAAAAAAAAATCATTATACCATTTAGATCAAAAAGAATGTTATGATGATTTGGTATTAGGTAAGCACTGAGGGCGACTATAATATTTTACCAACTCTCAAGATGGTGAGTGACATCTCGAACAACGATAAAATTATTTTGTGTGATCTATAAGTTGAGAGTTTGAACTGTGGAATTAACTATTAATACTTAAGTTGATTTCAAGGCCTATATTACACATCCTTGGGGGTTGTTTGGTAGGATGCATTATACACTCTATTTTGTATAATGCTATGTATAACTAATCTCCATGACATTATGTTATTAGCAATGCAATGGTGTTTAATGCAAAAGACATAGTTGTCCCTTAAAATCTTTTTTACATTTTTTTTGCTATATTTGTGGAGGGTATTTTTGTAAATATTTTTTTTTTTAAAAAAAATCATGCAATTCATGTTATTTTTAATACACTAAACCAAATAGTGCATACGAAATAATTTCCGCACAACTAATGCTAGTCCTACGACTAATACACCATATTCAATATTATTTCTATATATCCTACCAAATAACTCCATAGAGTATGGCCCTTCTCTAATTCTACGATGAACACACAATACTTTATGTATCGAACTGTCTTTTTTTAATCAGAAAATAACTTGGAAATAATTGTGCTATAAATTAGTACATGCTTCCAGCTAACACCATACTATACAGTTGAGCCTTGAAGTTTTTCCCATTGCTGTGCACAGTTTGCCCATCCTATGTAGTTGAGTCTTGATCATTCGTAATTAAAGATTCTAGGGATTGAGCTAGGCTTTTTTTTTTTGTTTTTAGAGGTTTCTCCTCATTTTCATCAATTTATTGGTCCAAGATTTACTTTTAAAAAAAAGTGCTTCATCAAATTAAAGACTTCATTTTTACTTTCGTTTTTAGAGTTTAAATGTAGAATATCTGATTAAAAGTAAAGAGATCTTATTTAGTTAGTTATATATAATCTAGATAAATATTTTTGAAGATCAGGACTTGAGATAGTCGGGTTGGTGTAAAGAATGGGAGGTAGGGGTGGACCTATATTGGTGTAAGTGGGTTTAACTGAACACACTTCGTCAAAAATATTTGCTTTACACATGTATTAATTATTTGAGAAATTATATATATAAATAAAATGAACCCACTTTAGCATTGTGAGAAAGCGTGAATCAGTGGTTTATGGGTTCAAATTCACCCAACTTATCGGAGTTTGTACTTCAGAGTAGACAGCCATAATTTTGAGTACTTAGATTTTTTAAGTTATGGGTCCATGCACTTTTTCTTTTTAAATTAACTAATTTTAAATTAACTAATAGAAGTAGACGATTATAGTTCTAAACTCAGTCCATGGGGAATTAATAATGGTAGTAATTTTTAATTTATTAGTTTAAATTTCTTTTTAAGTTTCGTATTTGAGAATTATTTTAAATTGTTAATAATTTAGGCTATATATTTATAGTTTTGAAATAGTAATTAGTTTAAATTTTTTATAATATACAAAATTGTGTATTATGTTTTCTTTTTATTTACTATACACGAAAGATAGGTGAGTGTATTTTTATTTATTTACTCCATTTGTTTCAAATTGAGTGGCATTTTATGACTTGAAACGTAATTTAATATATTGAAGAATTTTTTGTGAATTTTGTGGTCTAAAATTAAAGATATATCACATGTACCAATTAATCCTATGATTTTGAACATGACATGAGGAAAATTGAAATTTAAAAATTGCTCAAAAGGAAAGGAACATTCTTTTTAAAACAGATTAAAAAGAAAGTATGTTAAACAAATTAAAATAGAGGGATTATTATTTTACTAAATTATTTTTTAATTTATATATGATTTATCAAAATTGCTACAGTTTAATTGTTATATCTAAGAGTAATAAGTAACATGCTAAATTGAAAATATGTGGAATTTTTTTTACTAGATAAATACTTAATAGAGTATAGTTATGTTAGAAATATCACCTCAAAACAACTCTTTAGGGATATAATGAGAATAAAAAGAAGAAAAAATGATTATTATTATCGTCGATTATCATCGTGATTCTTTGTAACTTGAACCAACAAAAATCTAGATCCGCCACTGATGAAAGGGGGGGTAGGGTGGGTATCGATTTAGAGTGTGGGGATGGATATGACACAATGAGCATGAAATACCATTTGTAAAATTTATTTTCACTATTCTCATTAAAACAGTTATTTTCGTGATTTCTAGAAAACTTATTTTCAGAAAAAAATTACTTTTTAAATATTTTTGATCAACTAAACACGAAAAAAGTGGTCCAGAAAAAAGGTTTTCCTCCTGCTGCAAACCTAACTCATTTATTTATAAAATTCTCTAATGACAAACGTCTTTGATTTGATTTTGATTTTAATTTTAAAATATAATATAATGAACAAAAGACAAAAACAGTAATACTTATTAATTTATTCTAATTGCTTTTTTCCCATTCGATGGTTTTTATTAACTTTATTTTTTTGTTGGTAGAATAGGAATCAATGGAGAAGATGACTTGCATGTCACTAATTTTAATATTAAACAACTGGCATTATTATATAGAGAAAAAAGTTTTTTTTAAAAAAAACTGGCATTATCACATGCTCTTCTTGGACTAGTATGGAAAGTGGGCCAACAGCCCAAACATGAAGCCCAACATTACATGGCTTCTAAGTATGTTATTCCTTGACTCTCTTCTGATATGTTAGTTCCCCCGTGTCGTTAATGATTCGATAAAATTTAATAATTTTAATATAAATTTTTAAATATTTTTAAAGAAATAAATTTGTGTGAAATTTAAATTAAAGTTTTAAAATTTATTTGGTTATAATTTCTTAAATATACTTCACTTTTTAAAATAATAAATAAAATATGATTTATACTCATAAATTTTAAAAACTATAAAAAATAATCAATTGTACAAAACAAACATACTTGTTAATCCCAAAAAAATATTGAAAAACCTTTCATTGACTATTCTACGAAGTCAATGAAATAAATTTCCGTACCAAACACAACCTGAGAGTTTCTACTATTCCATTAATAAAGTAAAAGTGGAACTAAATTTCCAATCGACTCTATTTTTGTTTCTTTTTTAAACAATGCCAAAATTTATCCATTACATTCAAATATTTTATTTGTGTAAATTACTTTATTAATAATCTATTTTTTTAAAAAAAATAATTAAAAAGATGAATTCATTGTTCCCCAAATTTTAATTATTTGTATGACTTTGACCAAGTAAAGTGTATCAAGAATGAGAATAATAAAATACGATTGAAAAAGGTACTTATTAGAAAGAAAGGCTAATCGATTTTCATTAACTCTTAAACGGAAAGGGGAACAAAGGCATTATATTGGCAGATTTGGAACACTCAAAGAGGTATCACGATTATAATTATTGTAGGTGTATAAAGGATAGAGAAGTTAAAAGTGCTATTCGTAGGATGCGTAGATGAGATTCCAAGTGGATTTTGAAATAGCACAAGTGAGACAAATATTAAGTGTCCGACTAATGACTAAGTTGTTGAATATACAATAATACATAAATCTACTTTTTAAATTGATTTCAGTTGATATTTATGCACTCTAATTTTGAGTGTGGATAAATAATCAATTAAACTATTTACAAATTGAACAAGTAAACATAGACATTCAATGTGGCATAATACATGTAGAATAACATATAGAACATGAATTGCCATATAAAGACGCTACATACAATACGTGTTACCTTTCAGCAACGAAAAATATAAAATAACTTTGACCATCAAAATCATCATAATTTTAGACACATTTTATTTATCGCAAAATCACACTCTCGCAATCAATATTGGCAATCCCTTATTTTCCCATTTGTCCTACTTGGCCTGCCAGATGTGATTTCCATAAGCTCATCAAAGGACAGAATATAAGATATCAACTTAACCAGAACCCAAAAAAAAAAACTCAACAGAGAATATGGAGGACTTGTCTTGTACTATTTAGCTTCTACACTTTGTTCTCTTCGTTCTATTAAATTAAAAATCTCCCCCTTTTTCTTCTTTCTCCCCTGTTCCTCCCTAACCAAAAAACCCCCTCAAACCTTCCACCAATTTCCAAGATTCAATAACAATTCCATTTTCAACCCATTTCACTACATACCCTTTTCAATGTTGCCCTTTAAAACCATCCAAGAGGCGGAATCCGCCATTGGAAGATCTCTTACTACTGCAGAAACCATCTGGTTTAACTACTCTGCTAATAAATCTGATTACTATCTGTACTGTCACAATATCCTTTTTCTATTCCTTATCTTCTCCTGTGTCCCTCTGTATTACCTTTTCCTTGAATTTTTTTTCAGAAACTCAATTCAGTCATACAAAATTCAACCCAAGGTCAATCTTTCTTTATCTGATGTCTTCCGGTGTTACAAGGTTGTTATGCGCATGTTCATCCTCGTTGTTGGTCCTCTTCAACTTGTTTCTTACCCCTCTGTAAAGGTACTCACTTTTCTCTTACTTTTAATGCTTTCTTTACTAAAAAAGGTGTCTTTTTTGCAATGTGTTTGATGGGGATTTCTTGAATCTGAAAAGGGATTTTTTGTTTATTTTGTTAATCTTTGGATCGATGGTTTCAAATTTAAGATACCCAATTTAATCTTGTTTATTCTCCTTTTAAAATTGGTTGTGCATTGTCCAGTGTGTTTGATTGAGTTGTAAGTAGACTAACATACAATTCTCGGGTTTGAGCCGTGAGTATGGAAAGAATCCTATTGGGAGCGTCCCCCTCTTTAATTGATGCATGCACGATCCGGATTTAGTGAACCGCCAAATATTATTGACTATTGGAATCAAATAGGCTCAAATAGAACTCAATGGATATTGAAGATTTTCAAATTCAAATAGTTTGGATCAATTTGTTGTTTGTTTGATTTTAGTTTTTCACTTTTCAGTATGGAAGTATGTAATTTTGTGTTAATTTTAGATGAAGGATGTGAAAATGAGATACCCATTGTGATCTGTTTTGTGAATTTTTTTGCAATGTAGATGATTGGGATTAGAACAAGTTTGCCCTTGCCGTCGTTATGGGTAATTTTGTTGCAGTTGGGAACATACTTTATTGTGGAGGACTATTTTAACTATTGGATCCATAGGTTCTTGCATGGTAAATGGGGTTATGAAAAGATTCACAAGGTTCACCATGAATACACAGCTCCAATAGGCTTTGCTGCGCCGTATGCACACTGGCTAGAGATTTTGATCCTTGGGATCCCCTCATTTCTTGGGCCCGCTATTGCGCCTGGTCATATGATTACATTCTGGTTGTGGATTGCATTCAGACAGATTGAGGCTATTGAGACTCACTGTGGGTATGCACGCATGCTCTTTTGCTTTTGATTTTTCACACTATTGTCAAAAGTTGCTTTTTTGGTGATTAAGTGTGTGATTATCTTCTATGATAATTTGACCAAATCATGGATTAACAGTAACAACTATCACTTTATCCCTTTTTCCTTCACTGTTTGCTTTTTTGATCTCTGGATGAATATGTATGCAGTGAATAGAATTGCATGAGATCTCTTTTTAAGTGAAACAATAGCTTTTTGCATAGAAGAATTAAAAAATTGTCTTCTTCTGTTCTTTTCTTCCTCAATTTCCACATAGGTCCTTTCCTTTTTTCCTTTTTTTTTCCTTGTCATCTGTGCTATTTTCTATTGCTTTTGGTAGATGGGGTTGGTAAGGTTTGTGGAAAAAATCTAAAATGTGAACTGTGTCTTGGACATGTAAAATGGTGCTTATAATAACTGGTTTTACTGTTAACATGTTCTTGCACGGAAATAAAATGCAATCCCTCTGAGAGTCTAGACGTCAGTCACTCTCTGCTTTTTGTGATAGCTTTTATATTATATGATAAAATAAAAATGTTGACAATGAGGTCTCACGTTCAAAATCTTACGGATACAAAAAACACTAAAGTGATTTCCTGTCATCTCCTAAGCTTTGGTGAGCAGAGCTGCAGAGTTACACGGTACCCTGTGCTAATGCGAGCTAGCAGGTAGCCGGTACCTTGTGGAGGATGGGCACTATCTAGCCTGGACACCACCATCATCAAAAAAAGAAAAAAAGAATCAACTTAGTGTAAGATCCCATGGTCCTAGGCAGTAGCTTTGATTATATTCTTAGGGGTTTCTCATGCTATATGCTTTCATTGGCACACTAGATTAATTTTATCTTGTTAACCATCTTTTTTTAAGGAATGTGATAAGTTCTAGTTACATTGGAGTTTCGACATCCCAACCTGTCCTTGGAATAGATGTAGCATTTTGAGACCATGTCTTGCTTTCACTTTTCAATTTCTTATCTGATAGCTGGTCCCATTTTTGACATCTTTGGCCTTGTGATCATGATTAAGTAGTGTGAAACTAAGTTGGAGACAACAGTTCATTTTCCTTAGAACTTGGGACAAGTATTGATATCTTGGTGTTGAACTTGAACATGCTGATAACTTAATAAATCGGTACAAATAAATGCTATATTTAGATATAAAGACTACTAATTTCTTAGTCATGGAAGATGCATGCTATATACGTATATATATTGCAGAATGCACCTCCTTTCTCACTTGATATTTCAAGAGAAATTTTGTCCGACTGGTTATAATTGGATAAGATCTAAGACTCGACTTTTGAAAAAAAAAAGAAAAGGAAATTGATAAGGTTATGATCTAGTGTCTACACTGGACTCAAAGCAAGCAAGATTGATAAGTAGTGGTCAAAGTTATGAAAATCTTTCTATTTAGATGGACGGTGCTTGGAACTGATAATTTGCAAGTGTATGCTATGCATGTATTAATAACTAGCAGCTGCCTGAAAAATATGATAATAGTGCGTTAGGAGTAGAAAAGATGACTATTTCTGTCTGTATCTTGAAAACAATATCTTTGTTTGTTATTCAAATGTTTTCTTCTTGCATTTGTTGATATAGGAAGATGTAAGGCAATACTCAGAATAACAAGAGTTTTATTTTTTTAAACCTTATCACATAAGATTGCTTCTCATTGAATCTTTGTTGGTCTGCCAATTGGACAACTAAATACATTGTGGTGCTTATTGATATAATGTTTAAGGAATTAGATTTATGTGTTGGCCTCAATTTCAACAATTTCTTTTTAGTTGCAGCATCTCAAAGTGAAAAAAGAAGAAACTGAAATGATGCTTATTCATTCAATACTAAATATTGGAGACTATTGACAGAAATAGTAAGGGCTGTCGTAAATGTAATCAATTTTGAGCATTTCAGAACTCAAAATGTGAAAAGTGGCATAGTTTAGCATCATAGTCATGTTTAATCATTCATGTACAGAGATCCAATTAGGAGTAGCAGGTGAATTATTGCTAATCATGTTATCTGGGATCATTTCTTTTCATATTAGCTTCTTTATTTCTTTAGAAGGTTAATTCTTTTTAAACTGCTGCTGTTGGGAAATTGATGTACTCAAGCTTACTTTTGAGTGATCGCTTAGAAATAAGGATTCCGTGTCTAATCTGAATTTGTCTTGCTTAGAGAGCCCATTGGAGCAACAGCTCAATAAACAAATCAATTTTGAAATAGAAGGTTAGATCTACTGATCCATCATGCTCGACTCACTTTTACTGCTTTGATGCTTGTCACTGCTATACGGAGCTGTCTGCTGAGAAAGATTTCTGGTCTTAAAAGATTTCCAACAATATCTTTAGTTGCTCAGTTTAGCTGTATACTGTTGAAATCTTTTGCTAGCAATGTCGCCAATGTTTTATGTAGAGAGTTCTTTTACATTGCTCCCTACTTCACACATGAGTTAGTATGGTGATTGGGGCGTGTTTTAACTGATCTATTTTCGTCATTCTTTCAGATATGACCTTCCGTGGACTCTCACAAAGTATATACCTTTTTATGGTGGACCAGATTATCATGACTACCATCACTATGTCGGTGGCCAAAGCCAGAGCAATTTTGCTTCAGTTTTCACCTACTGCGATTACATATATGGAACTGATAAGGTGATTTCAGTATTGTGGGTGTTTATTTCTGGGTTACAAGTTCATTTTTGTAACCATACAAATTCTTACACTATGATGCTACTTATCTCACAGGGCTATCGCTATCAAAAGAAGGTCCTCCAGCAGGTATTGCTACTGTGACTGCTTTTCATTCAGTAGTTTTAAGGAAAACATGCTGCCTTCTTGGATATTTCATTATATAAACACCATATGGCTACCTAAACGTGTTGTCAATAATAAAGCTAATAAGCTTTTCCATATGGTTCAAGTTAATGAAGTTGTAGGTGTTGATATTTATTTTTAAATCTGTGCTTCTTTGACTGAATAATGTACACCATTTTAGCTGACGTTGTTGTGTTTCTGCAGTTGAAGGGAGCTTCAAATGCCAATGGTGAACAAAATGGAGGTTCAGCGACATTTGCAAAAGATTGCAAAGATGACTAAGTCCTAGATCTCCTAAGGTCTTATAGTGTAAAACACTTGGAAGCATCATTTGTTTTAGGTTGACCACATCTGCTGTTCAGAATGTGTTCAAGCAGTAGGTAGGAAGTTTACTTCATGGTACTTATGAGTAACTACCTCTAGAGTAGTGGCTTTTTGTTGTCCATGAGGAGTGTTTGGACCCCAAACTTTATTTTGTATGCAGATAGTATTCATGGATCCTTTTTAAGTTGTGAAATGAAGTTTAGCTTGTAGCCTGAGTGCATACTGTTACATCATCAGTAGGAGGGTTGATTTGCTTAGATATCTAAGAAGTTGATTAGGCAAAAGATTGCATGTAGGGTGGACTTGTTTTCTGCTAAAAGTGTTACGATGCAGTTCATTTTCTTTAAGTAAAAGAGTATTGCATGGTATCCTAATATGTTTCAAGCCAGAATGTTACTCACTGATTAACAAGTGTTTTAGAGGAAGGGAAGGAAGATTGTGATGACTCTCTCTCTCATTTAAGTTTTTTTGTTTCCGCCCGGTGTCTAATATCCGTATTGAAGCTTGATGAATCCTGATTAAGGCCCATTTCTAAGCAGCGCTCCTAGTAGGAATTTTCCATTCCTGGGCTCGAATTCAAGACATTTGGTTAAGGGTGTAGGGATTCCAATCATTCCATCACAACCTATGATGGTCATCTAAGTTATTGCATTCCTTGAAGCTTTATGATGTGTTTGGTATATTTTTCAAACTTTTCCATGTTTGGTTGGTCAAATTTTTGAAAAATATTCTATGGGAAAACAAGCTCAAAATGACTTGTCTACTAAGAGTAGCGAAAACAAGTTTCATAGTACTAAGTCACCTTTCACCTCCAATATACCCTGCCACACCCCTACCTCCATCTTATGGTATTTGCTTAAACTATATACAAATACTTTTTAGATAATATTTTATACATATTTACCGAACACAAGAAAATCATACTATATTTTTCACAAAAATATTTGCCGCAGAAAATATCTTCAATATATCCTAAGTTTGAACCTTTTCTTTTACATGGTGAATATCAAAAGGCTTAACAATACAATGCTAATTCCTAAAATTATATCCCCTTTGGTCATGTGAGTTTCAATAACAAAGTCAGTTCTAAGTATACTCAAATTTCGGATAAAATTCGTTCTGGACTACTACTGCTTTTTGGATTACCAATTAAACAAAATTCGGGTATACTCGAATTTCGAATAAAATTCACAAATAACCGCTTAATTATTATTATGAAGCTTCAAACTCTACATGTAAAAATTTATGAACATTAATCATTATCATGAAGTTTTAAATTTCATACGTGAAAGTCCATAACATTGTCATGAAATTTTATGTGTGGAACTTAAAAGCTCCATTACAGTTGTTAGTAGACACTATTTTTACGAATTTTCAAAAAATTGCAATAAACTCTGTTGCATTTGATTGGGTTCTAAATTCTAATTATGGCTTCGCTCGCAATTGGATTACATAATGTATCAACTCAAAACTGGACCAAACTTAAGCCCAATAATTGTAAGTAGCGGTTACAAAAGTTTCAAATAATGCGCCAAAAGTCTATATAGCTAAGGTGATTTCATATTCACTTTTTATAATTTTTATTCTCAACTCGAACCCATACTCTTATAATAATGGTAGAATCTTGGATAATTTCATCCCGAATTTGAACGGTGGTGCTTAATTGAAGCAGAAGAAAATTGAGGAAGTAGCTAACAAGCTTCTCGACAAAAAAAACATAATCGATTAATCTACAGTGAATTAATTGAAATAGCAAGCCCGTCTAGCTCAGTTGGTAGAGCGCAAGGCTCTTAACCTTGTGGTCGTGGGTTCGAGCCCCACGGTGGGCGTTCTTCAAAAGTTTTAAACTTTTTTTTTCTTCATGGGCCGACCGGATTTCCACATGAAAAACAACAAACAATAGCCCAAACTGCTGGGTTAGACCACTCAGCCCAAGAATGAAAAAAAGTCTGTTTCAGTTTTACTAGGCTGTTGTAAGAATAATTTTTTTTTGTTGTTGTTGGGGGGGGGGGGGGGGGGAGTTTTTGTAGTATATGCTTTTGTACTCAATATGCATTATTATACTTGAATTTCACTGAATATGTTGTTGTATACATACCTATATAATAACATATCAGTGGTATATGTTATGTATACTTCGGCCATGATGGTAAATTAGTTCGCTGAAGGGTATATATACATCTGTAGCTTTCCCATTTTTTGTGTGTGTGAATTGAAGAATACATACAAATACAAGCCACGAAATGATTCTTGGTTTTTTCCTATTTGTTTTGAATCAAAGAGTTGGTTGATGTAGACTTGAATTAACTGTTCTTTCACAAGTACAAGTATGGGGCAAATGTATTATTGAATTTTATGTCGTTCTTTCTCCCACCCCAAATTTAAAAAAAAAAGAAAACCATATTAAGTGAGTAATAATAGTAGTAACCAATTACACAAGAGAGAGGGTGAGTAGCCCCTATGACACAGTTTGCTAATAAAAGAGCAGACAAAATCAGCTCCAAATTTATTTTTGTTTAAGCCAATAGGATTGTATTGATGGGCCTATTTTTCAATTTTAGGTTCATTTATCAATCAGCCTCAGTTTCACCTGCCTTTGCCATTCCATTTATGCACCTAAAAATGGTACACAAATGTCCCATTCCCAATTATTTTCATGCCCAAAGTCGACACTAGTAGCCCATGCTCACTTTAACTATTAGGGTTTCCTATAATAATTTATGAGGGTTTTGGGGTGGAGTTACAATATTAGGTACTAGTTTGAATGAACTCAATAGTTTTTGGTTATATTCTGTATTAGAGATGGATTCAAGATTTGAAATCACTGTCAGAGTGAGAAATTTGGTGAAGGGTGTGCATAGTACTAACTATGATGAATTAAGTGTTAGATGATCATTATAATATACATCGGGATTAAATTATAACCTCTTATAGTAGTAATCAAAATGACATATTTAAGCTCATAATATTAAGATTCAAATTGTAACATCTTGATAACTAGAATGTATTTTGTGGACAAAACTTTTAAAATAAACAAAGAAGAATTGTGCATAAACTTTAGGAAAAGTTTTATGGACAAAACTCTTCTTTACGAATAAGTCATATTCAAACGAATTTGAAAGTTTTATATGGTTACCCAAGTTGCGTAAAAAAAAATTACTACAGAGATATACAATTTACATAATTGTATATGCAGAACCAGAAGGTATACAACATGAAGAATGGTTGAATCACGTTGTTACAACTTATATTTACTACTAAAGTACTATATGAGACGTAAAATGTATATATCTCAAAGGTATAATATATATATATATATATATATCGGTGCACAGAGTAAATTTCACACAGAATTTCAAGGTGGTTATAGTTTCACTTGAAGAAATAGTGAAATTTTACCTATTTTGATGACTAATACAAAATTTACAATTATTTGCTCTGAATTTTGGAGATGAGAATTTACATATTATGTGAAATCCTTGTAAAACTTATATTCTACTCATGTACGTTTTAGATATTTTCTCTTCTCTATTACAGTATTTTGGATGGATTTGGTCATAAAGGTATATATAAACACACATCATGGTCATTGCATTGTTTCATGACAATGACATGCAAATTGCAAATCATGCAGTGAATTGCTAATGTTTTCCAGGTGATGTTGTGTCTGTGGATCAAAATAAGTGATGTCATTTTCTAGCATCTTGGAAAATACTAAATTATTATATTAAGAGGATACAACGATTTATGTGAACGCAATACTTAAACTTTTTGCTTAAATTCTGTATTTATATTAAAATTTTACTAAAGATATATGAATATTTGATTGTGAATTGTATATTAATTTGAAGTTATTATAAGAAATTCATAAATTTTAAATAATAAATTCACCTCTAAAAAAATATTTATCATTAGTAATCTGTTTTAATAAATAGTCTTGAAACAAGAGGCCTCCTGTCAATTACATTCATATTTATTGAGTCCAAATTAGTACATTGGTATATAAATCTCTTTTATTTTATCTGGAAAAAAATATATTCTAATCACCAGGAAAAGACATAATCTTTGGTATGTTAATTTGTAGATATCTAAAGGGATAATAGTACTTTCGACTCGTTAATTATTTGACAAATCTAATTTTCCTAAATGGTAATATTAAGCTAGCAGATTTAGCTCCTAACACTTTTGATTCATCGAGAGGGTAATTCACAGATGATCACTTAATTTGTATTTTATTATATTAAAATTATTAAAAATATTTTGTAACAAAAGAATGACACTAAGACTTTACTCATGAATCGTCAAAGTCATGAACTAGTTTTTGTAACAAATGTCGTAGTTTAGCTCTTAATTACATGTATGTACGTAGAAATTTATCGATCAATAAGCTTTTAATTAACCATAAAAACTCATACTATTATTTAGTGCCAAAAATTGATAATTTTTTCCATATATTCTAACGCTTGATAGGATTTTTTTTTGCTGTGTTGATTAGAAAAATAAAAAAGACTAGCTATGCAGGAGCTACTAACATTCCACATCATCGTATTCATTACTATTAATTAAAAGAACTCATTAATAAACCATCCTTCTCTTTCGTATGTATAATTCCCGAGGATTTTAATTCCACTTATATTCATTATCGTAGGAACTGGGTTTAAGCTTTTTCCAGCCCTTTCAAATTGTTTTAATATACTCTAATTGAGGATATTTTGGAAACAAACTCTTTATCACCGTGAAACAGAAGTAAGATCTGTGTATTCTTTATCTTTTTTAAAATCCTAAAGGGCCGTTTGATAGTTGGTTAGAGCCATGTAGGTATTATTAATGTATGATCTAGTTCTCAGTAAATCTACACGAATTAGTTATTCATGTTTAATTATACATGTATTAGTTATTTCACTTTCTATCTTGAATAAAATAATATATAGATTTCCTCATAACTTATACATGTATTACTTATGCAAAATTCTAAATTGTCAATTAAACGTCATCTTAATTTTACACATGAATAACTTATTTCTTATCAACTTATCAAACGTCTTATAAATTATACAAAAATTAATATGTGAATAATTTGCTTCTTATTCAGCTACCAAATGACCTCTAAGTCCCTAACTATGAATTGTGAAATTATACTAAATATATTGTTGTCGCATCAATACATCACGTTAGATAATAATAAAAATAATAATAATATAAACAAACGTCCAAATAAATATAAAAGAAAGTGACATCCAGGTGGAAGCAAAAATATGAAAAAGGCTCTTGAAGATTTTATTGTCCTAAAATCATGTGGTGATGGCTTTCCCATTTTATTTTGCTTTCTTCACTCATTGGCCTTCTCTTCCTTTTTTTCCCCAATCTACCTTTTAAAAAGTTAAGAGAATTATACACATCCACATATACTATACTTTAATTATTATATTTTTCTTAGGCTTTATTATTCTTTAGCTTTCCTTTTCTCTTTTTCTTTTTTCTTCCTCTTGGGAGACATCTACAAAGAATGTTGCCATCTCAATCTTAACCATACACATGTTTTTCATAAGAAGAATCTTACATAGTATACCACCTATGTCATTATTATTATTCTACTTTTACCCTACTAGGTAAAAGAGCATTCATAGGTTAATTATACAGTTCTTAATCATTCGAATATGGAATCATAATTCTCAGATTAAATACGTGGAGCAATATTTTTTTCAATCATTCCCTCTTATTTATGTTATTTTATAGGACTAAGTATGAAGTTCAAAATATTGATTGAATTTTAAAATTTATAAAACCTAGTGAAAGAATATATTGGAGTTGTAGTACTTTTTAAATTTATTTTTTTAGTTTTACGTTTTAAAATTAAAAAAACAAACTTTATTTTTACATAAAAAATTTAAAATAACATATTAGAGATCAGTTCTGATTAGGAAACAAGGATATTCAGGACAAGGTGGAGTAACCTTCCTGGTGGATAAAATGAAGGAGGAGAGACTGATATGATTCATGCATGTAGCTTACCGAGAAAGTGAGTACCCTATATAGGAGTTATGGAGGTAGAGGATCAGGTAGAAGGTTAGTAGGTAGAGCGTTGTCTAGTCTTCCTTATTAGTATTTCTATTATTATTACTCTCCTACTATTTTATTTTTTGATCTACAAGTACTTTTTGCTTTAGTTAACGTATTATTTGTGTTGCAACTGTTCTCTTATCAATTATTTTCTACACGACTTATTCACCAATGTATTCTTTTTCCTGAATTTTGATATGCTTTAGTTGAGTCGATAATTTATCATAAAAAACCTCTCAACCTTCACAAAGTAAGGATAAGACTGCGCACTCACCTTTCTAAGATCTCATTGGTGGGATTACACTAAATATGTTTTTATTGTTATTGTATACAAGGGATCTATTTTGAGTCATTTTCTTCTAATCAAATTATAAAGACGCGATTCACCTATTTTCACGAAAAAAGTTTGACTAGTTAAATAGATATATGAATTCTATAAACCTGTAAAAGGTTTTTTAAACATAGTGTATAAACAAAAAAAATGCTAAAAATATTTTGATTGCAAAATATGAAAAAGTGTCACATAAATTGAGATGATGAGGGTAATATTATTTTGATGGACTGATAATTGTAAGGGGTGATTGTTTAGTACGCTAATTAAATTATTCTGGAATTATTGTCCTGAAATTGTAATTCATGTATTAATTTATTCTACTTAGGAGATGGGATAAAATAATCTCAAGTTGAATAAAATTAGATGGGATATCGATCCCAGGATAGAAATAAATTTATATTATCAATTAAACGTAATATAAATTTTATCTCAAATTTAATCCTAGAATATCTCTTTTTTTTTTGCATACCAAACAACCCGCAAGTCGGATATAACATTACTGTATTATACGTCGAAAAAAGTAAAGTTACTTTGACTATTAGATGAATTAGCTTTCAGAAAAATTATACGTGACCCGACAAAAAAAATAAAAATGTAAATAGACAGGTTGTTTATTTTGACTATGTGATTGAATGAGTTTTCAGCAAATTTGTAACTCATTGAAATTTATATCACGACTACAAAAGAAAAGGTCAACAATATCGCATTTCCAAAAAATTGATTCTAATGGAATTTAATTAGAATGGTAAAATTAGTCCATAAAAATTTGCTTAAATTTGAACGAGTTAATGATCAATCATTTTAATAACTCAAAACTTATTTTGATTCACGTAAATTCAACTTATTTAAAACTTAAGGTAATTTGCGCGGTAAATTGACATGTGAAATTGTTAATTAGTTTTTAAAATATTTATTATATAATATATTATGTATAACTATAATACATAAAAATACAATTTTAATTTTTGACTAAATAATTTTATTTTTTTAAAAAAAATGAGAGTTCAAATTGCTTATTTGTCACTCCTATGACCAACACAATTTCACTGATTTTTTTACATATAGAACCACTTATTAAAAAAAATAAAACAATTTATAGATATATAATAAATCACAAAGATAAAGCATTTGATTGTGTTAACAATGAGAAGTCCTCTCAAAAGATATAAAGAAGGGCTGCGTTATTCAAGGGGGATAGGGTGTTTCTCCATTTATATACTTGCCAAATAAATGATTTTGAAGTAGATTTTCAAAAAAGTTATGTTTGAAAATTCCCTAGTTGCTATAATTTATAAGTACTCAAGTCCAATGATGCTAAAGTTTGAAAATACAAAATTAAATAATTAAATAAAACTTAGCAAAAATGTCAAACATTCATCCTTTTAATCATATAGTTGATAATTGAGAGTGAAGTGGAAATGAAATTACTCTTAAATTTTTAACGGACGAAAATAATTCAATAACATCTTTACTAAATATATCATGGAACAATATTGAGCCCCAACTTATTTGCTTTAATTATGGGAGCTAATCAATATAACACAAGATGAGTTATTATTGTAACGACCTAGCTCCTCGTTACTAAATATATTTGCAGTAAGATATACGAACTTCATTCATCATAAGACTAGGATCAATCCCTTGCTATACGAGTGTACGAGTTGTGAATTAAGATCGTACAATGTTCCTATCTCAAAGTTAAGTTGAAAGTGTCCTTCCGATTTAATTTCAGACTTGAGTTTAAACTAGGGTCAACTTCAAACCACCATAGCTCTCAGGCTATAATGAATTAGGTGTCCCGTGACCTATCAAATTAAAGGTCTATGAATCTTCTTTCCAACTCCACCAAGTTTGCCTCATTTGGAGTTCAGAGTAAACAATTATGCCATTTTTACTAAGCACTGTATGTGTTGAAGCCGCTGTGGCGGGAATTAGGCCGCTGTGGCTGGACCGCCAGAGTGGAATACGGGCAGTTAAATGTTATTTTCAGACCTAAAATATTATTTTAATCCAAAAACTCGTTCAAAGTCAGGTTAGGACAAGGGAGGGGTGATTACTTCAGCTTTCCATCGATTTCCTCCTTCAAGGCAAGTCCTTCCATCAATCTAACACTCGGTTGATTCCTTAGTCCTTAGAAAATATAATTGTGGCCCTAATTGATGGTTTGAATTCATTCTAAGGTGGAAAAATCCAGATTCATGAGGATTTTTAGGTGTAAGACTTTGGGCTATTCTTAAGAATGGTTGTTCTTGATTTATTTATCGCAATTCTCTAATGTTGCCATGAAATTGGTAGTTTAGGTGAGTTAATGGTAGAATAATCCTAGTTTGGGTGGAAAAACAATGAGTTTGGTCTAGAATTTGGGATTTGCATATAATCTGGAAATACTTAGGCCATTTGTGATTGATTTTGTATTATACTATTATTTTAGACTAAGAACTAGCTAAAGTTTCAATAAAAGGAGTCAAGGTTCGCGATCAGGCTTCTGCAGCAGTTGCTTGGCGCCCAGGTAGGCTAGGTTTTCTCAATTGATTAGTTATAAATCTGTTCTCAATGCACAATGTATCGTAGATTAATGGAAAATTTCATATTTAGGCCTTCGAGCACGGAGTCTGGATGGCTGAATGTGTTGCTATTATTGGTTATGGTAGGAATATACTATGTGGGTTATGATTATGCTGTGACTAGTGATGATAGTCTAGTTCTTGCTTATTAACCTTAATACTTCTTGTTGATATGATTGATGGTCCTTGTAAAGTTAATGCGCAAGAAAATTATTGGGTTAGAGTGAGATCTTGAGACTTGTGGTAATCAAGGGGGGTTCATTATGGGGCTATTGATCCATATAAATATAAGATATATATATATACAACAACAACACAGTGAAATCCCACAACGTGGGGTCTGGGGAGGGTAAAGTGTACGCAGACTTGACTTCTACCAAGGTAGGACGACTATTTCCGAGAGACTCTCAGCTCAATAAAAACATAAAAAAAAGTCAGATACAACAGGAAGTACAAAGCAATATGAGAAAAGCAAAACAAATAACGTAAGTGACACAGATAGAATAGAATACCAAAAGTATAAAGAGTAATAACTAATAACAATATATATACATATATATATATATATTTATATGTGTACGTTCATAGTGACAGTTCCATGTGAAATGGTTGAGTAATGCATGTTCATGCAATAAAATGAAATAAAGCTAATGAAATGACTATTTGTGAACAATTACATGCATGATACTGATTACTTGATTGTGCAAGTATGTGAACTATTCATTGTGGATTGTGATTATGCATTTTGATTATGATATTAGATTGGTTGTTGCGTTTTGACACATATATTGGATCGGATGTCACATTCCGATATATATTAGATCGGGTGTCGCATTCCAATACATATATTAGATCGGGTGTCACATTCCAACACATACTAAATATTGGATCGGATTTCACGCCGACACGCTAATAATTTAAGTTTGGGTTCCATGAGATTAACCATTGTGTAGCTATCATCTGTAAATTGATCTTGACTATATGTGTGATGATAGAGAAACTGACTTGATGATAATTAGGCATGCCCATTCTGTGTAATAATTGATGTGAAAGGACTGAAGGTCCAAGTGTTGACATGTTAACAGTTGTAATTGATATTTACATTGTGAAACTGTATATTGCTCTTAAAATGATAAATTGGTAATGTGCTTATATATATATGCATGTTTAAATTATGTAATGGTTGTTAGATGAATTCATATCGTGGGTGTGAGGCCGTGGTAAACAGGCAAAAAACAGATGATGTGCGGTTTGGTAAAATTAGTGACTTATAGTCAGATATTGATGGTGTCCTATTGGTATATATGGGGAAAAAAAGATTGAGGGAGAAATCAGAGTTACTGTCTCCGGCCAGGCTGCTTCGCCACAACGGGCCAGTATGGACCGGAGAGGAGCTTAGGTCCTTTAAATGTTTACCTCTTCCAAGTGAGATAATAATTATTCTAGGGCCAAGGGTTGGTGTGAAAGCTAAAGGTAATAGACTTGTTAGACAGAGTTAGTAGTGGCCCATAGTTTGGAAACTCCTCTATGTGATAGAAGGGTTAGGCCTTGATTTGTATTAAAGTTGGCAACAGACCAACTAGAAGGGATGAGAGTTGGGATTGAACGAATTTAATGAGGTTATCGTGAATAGTAAGAGTTGCGCATAAAGGTTTGGGTGTGGATTTCCTTAAGAGCATGTTTTCTTCTCGTTGATTTCCTTATATTATGCAGTGAGTATCGGATTGACTGATGATGTCTATCAGTACGTGTTGTTTGTAGTGATACTACTCTTGCTATGCGACTTGGCATAGTCTGATTGCATGGTCAGTGATGTTTCTTAGGTGAAGACAAAGATGATTCTCCAATAGCTTCAACTCTTACTTTCTTATGGTGGGAGTTGCGTCATTACTTTATTTATACTATATATAAGCTCTTGTACCTATTTAGATTAGTTTCTTTGGGGTGTTAGTATATTTTTGGTAATAAATCTTTGAATTTTAATATTCAATTATGGTGTATTCCTGACTTTTTATGCTGACATTTAGTAATTGTTAAACTTCAGTATGTTATTTCTATAAGGGTTCTCCTATCTAGGTTTTAGAGTAGGTGCATGCATGGCCCGATGGGTTGGATTGTGGCAATTATGTTAAACTGATTAGCAGATGCATGTACAAGGGAGAATCATTGAGAATTCTGGAAGTCTCTCATTCGAGTTCAAAGTGAAGCTTTATAGTGAAGTATAATATAATGAATGAACCTAGACTACTATTTAGTTCCTATACATACACACACATAGAAGATATTTTCTATATTTAGTTCCTAGATTAAAGGAGGCTATTATAGAATACAACAAGGATATTGTAAATAACTAATTAGTTAATTAGTTAGCTAGTTGTCTTAATTAGTCTAGTTAGCCAACTGTCACTATTTTGTTAGAAGATATTTTCTAATTGATGTGTGTGTAT
The DNA here is from genome assembly GCF_947179165.1 of Solanum dulcamara. Taxonomy (NCBI): domain Eukaryota; kingdom Viridiplantae; phylum Streptophyta; class Magnoliopsida; order Solanales; family Solanaceae; genus Solanum; species Solanum dulcamara. The sequence goes on along the minus strand of NC_077241.1, from coordinate 76,178,919 downwards.
ATTAGAAAATATCTTCTAACAAAATAGTGACAGTGGGCTAACTAGACTAATTAGGACAACTAGCTAACTAATTAACTAATTAGTTATTTACAATATCCTTGTTGTATTCTATAATAGCCTCCTTCAATCTAGGTGATATGAAGATGTTCTTCATCCCTAGCTTGGATACAAGATAAGAATGTTGAAGCCTGCCTAGGCTTTTAGTAAGAACATCAGCAGGTTGCTCAGAAGAGTTCAGGTAATGGATGGTCACCAGACCATTTATGACCTTCTCTCTTATAAAATGGCAGTCAATGTCAATGTGCTTTGTTCGCTTGTGAAACATAAGATTGGCAGCAATTTGAATGGCTTCTTTACTATCACAATAAAAAGGAACGGGTAAATTCAAGGGTATATCCAATGTGTTGACAAGCATATGATCCAAGTGACTTCTGCAACAGTGGATGCCAGACTTTTTTACTCTAACTCAGCTGAACTTTTGGAGATAGTAGATTGTTTCTTAGACTTCCATGAAATTAGTGAATTTCCATACTTGATTAAGTAACCAGTGATTGACCTTCTAGTGTTGACACAAGATCTCCAATCTGCATCACAATATGCTTGAAGAGAACCATCTGACCTTGTTGCTAAAAACACTCCATGTCCAGGTGATTGCTTGACATACTTCACTACCTTGATAGCAGCATTCATGTGGGATAGTTTAGGAGCCTGTATAAATTGACTTAAACTCCGAACTGCATATGATATGTTTGGCCTAGTGATTGTGAGATATAACATTTTTTTCAATTAGTCTTTGATACTCACCAGCATCTAACAAAAGTGAATCAAAAGTATATTCAACCAATTCATCAAACTCAGGTGTAGTGAGTTTCTGGTTCAATTCAACTAGTGTATTCATTGGTCTGGAACTCCCTAAGCCTAAATTTGAAATCAGTTCTAATGCATATTTTCTCTGGTGCATCAAAATCCCTTCTGAATTTTTGGAAAATTCAATGCCTAGGAAGAATCTAAGATCTCCCAGGTCTTTGATTTAAAAATTGTCCTTCAAAACTTATTTGGCTTCCTCTATTAGTCGATTATTGCTTCCTATCACAATTAGATCATCTACATATATTAGTATCATCACAATATCACTCCCAACCTTCTTATTCATAGGGAAATAATCAAGATGGCTTTGTTAGAACCTTGCTGCTAGTAAAGCATTGGTCAACTTAACATTCCACTGCCTAAAAGCCTGCTTATAGGGCTGGGCATAAAATACCGAAAACCGAATTACCGAACCGAACCGGCAATTTCGGTATTTCGGTATTCGGTACTTCGGTTCGGTATTCGGTACCGAAATTTAATATTTCGATATTTCGGGTTCGGGTTCGGTACTTATAATTTTCCCATTCGGTATTCGGTAAATACCGAATACCAAAATTATTTCTATTGGGCCTCCTAAAAATGTCTTTTAAACATAAAGGGCTATAGGCCCATTCCTACAATTTAACTAATGAAGTCCACTACTCCAGCCCAATTGTCCCTAACAGGCTAACACATTACACACTAACACTTAACCTAATCACCCCTATACTTCAAACTTCACAACTTCAGTCTTCACTCTTCAGATTGAGTCCACCACTTCAGTCTTCACGCCGCCTTCAGCCCTTCAGCTCTTCACGCCTTCACCGCTTCACGCCGCCATCAGCTTCACGCCGCCTTCAGCTTCACTACTTCACGCCGTCTTGAGTGTGAGGTTTGCGTTCTGCCCTTGTTGGCTGAAATGAGTAGTCTTGCTTCAACTAGATTCCGGAAATTACATAGTTCTGTATGCTGACAATTTTGTCTTCATCAGTTTTGGGTTACTACTGCTGATTTATATGTTGGGATGGAGAGCCTAACAGGGGCCTTCTCAAATTTCTTGATAAAGTTTCTAAAAAGCTATCTCTATCTAGTGAGTGTCCATGATGTAGGATACTTGTTTTTGCAGCACTTCTGTCCCCACTTCTTTTCTCATATTCCGTTTACTTCTCTCGTTGCTATTGGAGTCCTATTCGAAATTCATTTGCTTATGTTAGAACTACTGAAGTCATATTGAATTTTGATTGTCCTGATTCTATATCAATGGATTTGTGACAGGGTTTGGGAACCCAGACTGGTCAAGGACTCACGAACCTGCTAGTCAGACGTCTACCGTGGTCAAGACACTTGTTGAAGAAGGAGCCACATGTACTGGAAGAACTGTTGTAGATGACATGGCCTTTGGGTTTGTTCCTGAACTTTTCACTTGTTAAATTTCGAAATCTTTTCTAATTTGTTGATTCTTTAGCAAGTGCTGATTCCCATTTGTGCGAAGTTACACATATTTCTGCTGTACTTTAGAATCCTTCTTGTGTCATTGATCATTCTTGTCATCTTCATTGTACAGTATTAGTGGTGAACAAAGACATTTTGATACTCCAACAAATCCGGCTATGAAGCTGTTGGAGGCCTTTTGATATCAAATAGGATTATGGTGCAATTTGTCTTTGAATATCAGGACTTCTGCTGCCTATTTTTCTGCAGTATATATAATCATTCCGAGTAGAGAAATAAGGTTTGAAGTCAAGGAGCTTTTTAGCTTTGTTTTGTCCTTTTTATTATGTCCCAAAAGCCTGGTATTTCAGTTGAGAATGTATTCGATCCATTGTTTAGTTTGTTATTAAAAATTTTTACATCTTTTATTGTTGCTATTGTGAATATGATATACTAACATATTCCGTGTGGACTTCGACAGTTCGACTTCAATATGGTATTACCGAATACCGTACCGAACCGAACTTTGATTTACCGATTACCGAATTACCGAACCGAAGTTTGAAAGTTCGGTATTTGGTAAATACTTTGAATTACCGATTACCGAATTACTGAATCCAAACTTTGAAAATACCGAACCGAATACCGAACGCCCAGCCCTACCTGCTTAAGTCCATAAAGTGACTTAATCAACTTGCACACCTGACCTTCTGTTTCTTTATTATGCTAAAACCTTTGAGGTAATTACATGTATACCTCTTCTGTCAAATCTCCCTACAAGAAGGCATTATAAACATTCATTTGTTGAATATTCCATCCTTTTGTTGCAACAACAAATAGTACTGTCCTAACTGTGACCATTTTAACAACAGGAGAGAATGTCTCCTGATAATCCAAGCCTTTATTTTGGTTGTTTCCCTTGGCTACTAACCTAGCCTTAAACCTCTCAACTTGTCCATCAGCTTTATATTTGATCTTGTACACCCATTTGCATCCAATAGCCCTCTTACCAGGAGGTAATACAACTAATTACCAAGTCTTATTATCTTCTAATTCCTTGATCTCCTCCTTCATGGCTTGAACCCATCTATCATCATGCATGGCTTATTGGTATGTACTTGGTTCATTCTCTTCTAAAGAGTTGGTAATGTAACACTGGTATATTTTTGAAAGGCAGCTATAATCAAGATTGTTTGAAATGGAATATAGGCAGTTGGAATGTTTAGATTTTTCTAAGAAAATAAAGTCCTTTTGCCATAGTGGAGCCTTGCTGGACCTGGTTGATCTTCTCTGCACATGTTGTGGTATGTCACTAGGATGAACCATCTGATTTTCTCCATCTACTGGCACAACTTGTGCTGTGTCAATCTCTGACACAGGTGGTGTAACTATATTTGTATCACTATCATTTTCATAAATAGTTGTTGAAGCTGTTGTCCTATCCTCAATAGGTGGAGAATCAAACTCCATATCTAGTTCAATATTCATTGAACTTAAGGACTTGATAGCACTATCCTACAAAACATCTGATGAGTGAGCTTGAAAGGGAAATATTGTTACAGTAAAAATCACATCCTTATTATAAAAAATGTGATGTTCAAGATCATATAGTCTATATCTTTTATGTATAGTTCCATATCCCATCAAAACTGATCTAGTTGCCCTTGGACCAAACTTGTCTGTCTACATAGACATTCTATGACCCTCATGTGAGAAAGATCAGGTTGTCTCCCAAACATCACCTCAAATGAGGAGACATTATGCAATACTGATAAAGGAATCCTATTGATAATATGCACAACTGCAAATATGCATTCCCCCAAAAATCTGATTGGTAGGTGCCCCTGAAATCTGATTACTCTAGCACTGTCTAGGATGTGCCTGTGCTTTCTTTCCACCACACCATTCTGATGAGGTGTGTGGGGATAAGATCTTTGATGTATAATCCCATGACTCTTGAACAACTCATTACATTGAGATTTAAAGATCTCTTCTCCATTATCTGATCTAAAGACCTTAATCTGATCTAAAGACCTTAATCTGCAAATTGAATTATGTTCTAATCATCAAGATAAACTGTTTTAATATAGTGAAAACATCTAAATTAAGATATATAAAGAATATCCAAGTCCATCTGTAATGATCATCAACCAGTGTAAGACAAAACTTTATGTTATTATATATAGAAGCCTTATAAGGTCCCCACACAATCAAATGAATAAGATCAAAACATCTAGTACTTCTACTACTTCTAGTATGAAAAGAAAGCTTGATTTATCTTGCTAATGGACATACATAACAATGAGTCAAACCTAGACTCTTATTTAGATTTAGTACGCTAATATTTCTAATCACATTCATGGGCACATGCCTAAATCTCTTATGCCATATGATATCATTCTCACATCCTTTTGCTGCTGCCAAGTTGATTGCTCCTTGTGCTTGATTCTTCAGCATATACAATCCTTCTTCCTCTTTACCAATCTCCTTCACTTTCCCAATGAAGAGATCCTGAAGGATGAAGAAATCAGGGAAAATGAACTTCCATTTCATAATTAAGAAAAAAGGTGAAAAGGGTAGGTAAATCTAGTTCAATCGGTAAATCCATCTCAGGAGTAAGCTGCTCCATTGTTTCAATGAGAACATCGAAAAACCTAATTCAGCTCCACGTAAGATAGCCAAAGTACGGTTGAGCAATCGACATGATATATTTGCTCATATTTCACTTCCGGTACTGCCCGCCGCCGTGCACGAAGGCAGTGAAGCTCCTTCTACCATACCCCGAGGTGGATTCGAACCACCAAATAAGCCATTTCTCCTTGAATGCTTATTTGAGCTACTGATATCGGAATCGGTCTGACCTACAGGAAGAGAAAGATTGATCGCAATAATTCAACTCCCTAGTCAATTTAGACAGTGATATGAGATTGAATTTAAAATCTGGTACACACAATACATCTTTAATAATATCATCTCCTACTAGTTGAGAGTTCTCTGATTGAGTAATGATTGTAGCTAACTGAACCTTTCTTGGATTATTCACAGTTGATTCAGTAGTGTTTTAATACCAACCATGCGTTTAGTTGCTCTACTATCTACTATCCAGTCTAAACAACAGTTAACTACAATATTACAAAAGGAAGTACCTGTAAATATACCTGTCATATTTGCAATGAACTCATTTATCGTGGATTTATTCAGCATCTGCAGGATCTAGATGTACTGATTTGGTGTGAAGTAGGGAATAGGTCCAACTCCCCTATTTGTCCCAAGCTGAGAATAATGATTGTACTATTCACCTTCAGCCCTCTGTAGTCCCTGCATCTGTGGAGTAGAAAATAAGTTATCCCTCAATCCTTCTACCTGCGTTCCATTTGATGTTTGTACCATGTCGACTCTTTTCTTCCCTTTCCAATCCGGAGGATATCCCATCAATTGATAACAAATCTCTCTTGTATGACCTTGCATGTTGCAGTAAGTGTAGTGTTTCAATTTGTTACAGTCAGCTCTCGTATGTCCTTTCATCTCACAATGATCATAATAGGGACCAACTCTTCTTTGTTATCGCTGAATATGTCCATAGCCTCATCCTCCTTTACCTCTGAAACCTGATCCTCCAGAGTTGTAACTACTAGATCTGCTAGTAAGTAATGCAGTAGGATCAATACTCTCACCTCCTTCATGATATTCACCACTCAATATTCATTGGCTCTCGTCTTGCACTATCATAGCATAACACTAGTTGACACTAGGTGGTGGATTTATCATGAGGATTTGGCTTCTAACCTGTTCATAACTATCATTCAATCCCATGAGAAATTACAATAACTTTTGCCTAACCATACTATCAGTATAGTCCTTCAATTTTTCACAATGACAGAATGGAGAGGACACTATCGAATCAAATTCATCTCATAAGTCTTTTAATCTCGGGTAATAAACAGAAACAGGGGAAATACCTTGAGTATGTGTGACTATGGCTTTATGGAGATGAAAAATTCTAGACATATTTACTTTATCAAATCGTCTCTTCAGACCAGCATTCGATCGAAATAAGATTCCACTGACTAATTTCTTGCTAACATTGCTCATAATCCATGAAATAACCATCGCATTGCACCTATCCCATTGTTTCTTCTCAATGTCATCGTCGAAATCATTTCTCTTGATACTTCAGTCAATAAGCCCTAATTTATTCTTCATGAGCAAATTCAATTGCATCGCACGACTCCATAGAGTATAATTCTCGATTTCGATAAGTTGTATTCCAATTTATATAGCTCTTGATCCATCGGAGGAAGTAAGAAACAGAGGATGATTATGATCGATCTTCTTCGCCATTGGTGTTCAAACTTCAAGCTCATTCAGAATCGTGTGAATGGCTCTGATACTATGTTAAACTGATTAGCAGATGCATGTACACGGGAGAATCATTGAGAATTTTGGAAGCCTCTCATTCGAGTTCAAAGTGAAGCTTTAGGGTGAAGTGTAATACAATGAATGAACCTAGACAGAATAGTGATAGCTGGCTAACTAGAAAAATTAGGATAGCTAGCTAACTAATTAACTAATTAGCTATTTACAATTTCCTTGTCGTATTCTCTAATAAATTATTGCATATATTATTTTCTTATGATATTATATTAATTGATCAATCAACGAAAATGTCAATTATAAGCTTGAATTATGGACAAGCACTTCAAAGATTAAAGTTTTTAAGATACGTACGTATAAGTAAAACTGAACACATGCAAATAAATTTATTAAAAAGGTAAAGGTCTAAGTTAAGGTGAGATTAGATAATATTATGTTGCCAAAATACCAACAAAGAGAGTGAATGGTTGAAATGGCCGGAGAAGTGCTACCATAACATTGTGTGATAAAATGATGCCAATTAAAGTAAAAGATAGGTTTTATAGAATTACTGTAAAAATCGGCAATTTATTACTGTAGAATATCTTTTCTAATCTTATTTTAACAATTAATCTCTTTGTTATTAGGTAAAACACACGTTAACCTAACATCTTAACTCCAAGCTCAATAGTGACCAATAAAATAGAATAAAAAAATAATTTTTCTTTGCATGTACACATGTATTTTCTTTTAAGCGTAAGTAAATTTGATATTTGTAAAATCATCGCGTAAAAAAACATTTTTTTTATATTTACTTCTTTTGCATGCGGAGAGGATGAAAACCTATTATCATTAAATATGAAAGTAAACTATAAAAAATATATTCACTACACAAAGTTACCATTAATCATTTAAAGCCCTAGGAAAATAATAATACAATAAGGACTAGGACTAGAAAGTAGAAAGAGTATGTTTTTTATATATTCATTACAATAATTGGTTCCTCGTGTGTTATTTAAAAAGAAAAAGAAAAAGAAAAAAAACTAAATAAGCCAAGCCCTATTAAAACAAAATCAATTACCACTGTTTGTGTCACCAACCCTAGTACTCTTTTTGATCTATTTTACTTGTCATTTTTTTAAAATTTTAATACTAATTAAAAAGATAATTTAAATAAATTATTCATATTTATTCATTTTAATTGAATATATATATATTTTTTAATCTTATCAATACCTCTTCATATTTTAAAGTAAAATTAAAGTAATAATTATTTTAAATTATTTATTTTTTAATAAAAATAACGAATAAAATAAAATCGCTAAAGTAACTTTTGATTTTTAAAATAAATAAATAAATAATGGGATTGATTGCAAGTAAATCTGGTGAACTTTTTGCAGGCACATTTTTAATTGTCTGGATTTGGTCAACACTGCTCCAAGAAAATGACGAACAACTGGTGGGAATTATTTATTAAATTAAATTCATTTTCATGTCTTTATTTGTTTTTTTATATAAACACATGAACAACAACAAGGCATAACTAGGGGGGTTTATAATTCGGTTTGGATTGTAAATTGATTGAAATCATAACCAAATCAATTTAATTGGTTTTTAAACATTTAAAATCATAACTAAATCAAGTAAAATAAGAACCACCGGTTTGGTTATTGTCGATTTGGTTCGGTTTTTCGATTTATGACTAACCGAGATAATTCAAATATTCTCTCTCCACATTCTTCAATTTTTTTATGAAACTCTTTTTTCTTCACGGCCCACAAGGATGAACTTTGCTGCATATTGAGGGAAAGACATGCTGATGACAAATCAAGTGGACCAAACTTGTAACACAGTTTAGATTTAAAAGAACAAATCAAACAGCGGTTTCAAAATACAAACAACTTTGTCCATTAAAATAAAAAAAATACATATTTAAACTAAACTAACTAGAGAATCCATAATATAATCAATTTTATCTTTAATTAAATTATGAAAATTAATAATTAAAAGGTATAAAATATCTTTAATTATTTATGAAAAGCTAATATTATACATATAAATAATTATAAATTTTATGTATATAATTATCGGTTTGGTTCGATTATTTATTCATTTTTTTTACTATAACCATAACCAAACCAAATATTATCGTTTTTTCAAATTTAAAACAAACCAAATATTAATTTTTTTATTTGATTTGATTTTGATTTTAATCAAAACTGTGAACAACCCTAGGCATACCAAAAAAGGGAGCCAAATTAGTTCACAATAGAAATTTCTTTTTCTACAAAAATATTTTTAAATTATTAGGAAAATTTTTCTTCCCCAATAGAAAATTTGAGGGGAAACAAACAAACAACAAAAGGACTCTTCATGACCCACATGACCTTTTTCCCACTAAAAAAGGCCCATGACAGAGACCAAAAGTAAATAATAGTAATGTTTTAAGGGTTGTTGGGTGAGAAGGATAATATCAAATAATTTTTGGATTAAATTATAGAGATATTTAAGTTGATATTTGATTGGTAAGTATAGAATAATTTGTTTTGGAATTAATAAATAGCATCGAGATAAGTTATTCCTTCTCTTGAGTAGTATATTAATTTTGGGATAAAATAGGTAAATGATAAATATATTCCTTTAAATGATTTTTATACCTCATTTTTCACATTCATATATATTTATATTTTTTTAATATCATATATAACAATATTCACTTCTTATTTTTACGATAATTCTTTTTTTTCTCTATTAAAAAATTACACTATATAATATAATTTTTATTTATAAATTTATTTGAATAATTCTTATGTTTATTTATGTTTTGATTTCTCATAAATTCTTTTTTACTTTAACAAACTTAAAATGAAAATTCTATTTTAAAATTAAATAAGAAGAAAAAATTATTTTTAAATACATACCGACACCATGAAAATGCACACATAAAAATATTTTAGGTAAAGAAAATAGAAGTTTTATTTTAAGAATGAATATTGAATAACTAAAGCTTGCAAAAAAATATAAAAAAAACTAAATAAAGTGAATGGTATTCTTGTAAACAAATAACTTATTCTTAAAATTTATGCAATGCATATTATTTTGAATACAACAAATCAAACACTCAACAAGAAATAATCTCGACATAACTTATCTCATCATAACTAATGTCAACATAACTAATCCATTATAACTAATATCATCATAATTTGTATTTAAATCAAACGCCCCTAAATGTTGATGAAATTAAAGTTGAGATATTTAAATATAATATATGTATTAAATAGTAAAAATTTGAAAGGAGGGGCATTCACCAAATCCACCCAGCAACACGAATTGGAAGTTGTCGGGTCTTAAGTTGCTCCGTGATGATATGGATTCGATCCGCTTTTATCCACTTTATATATTACAACATGTTGGAAATAAGGGAAAACATATGCTGCCTAGCTAATCGATTATTATAAATAAGAAATGGAATTTGAATAAATATTAAATCTAAATTCATAATTATATAATGAATGTATTGCTAAGAATTTTAAAAGTTAAATTCGTTGAATTTAAATCTTGAAATTGACTTGAACACAGATGAAAAAATAAAAAAAAAAGTGAAAAATTTCCACATGAACTCCCAAATAGCATGAGATTCTCTTCACTTAATTGAATTTGCTAATAATATGCCATAATTCTTCAATTATGCACATATTTATTGGCTTATTTCTTTATACAGAAAGAAGAAAAGATATTCATGACTCCTCATTTTTAGTATCCTCTACATTAATGAAAGTTTTCCTTATATAATATGGAATACTAAAATATTCTAGGAAGACTTCATTTTTTTTCCATCCTAATATATATTTTTCAAATTTAGATTATAACTTATTACAACTCTTATTCTCTATTTCCAAATTTTAAAAGACTAATTTTTACTTAACCACATTAATTTCTTGCATTTGAAAAATAGTATTGCTTTAATTACCTTTTAAATGGGACAACAAAATTTGTAGAGAAATCATAAATTTGCCTAAAGGTATTTGAAATTAAATATGCATGTATAAAGTATTTTTTTTTTATCGATATACTTAGTAATTTTCTGACCTCTTTTTATATTTTTATGTTTTTATTGAGCCAATGGTCTTTCGGAAACAGTCGTCCTATTTTGATAGAAATAAGATCTGCGTATACTTTATCTTTCCCAGACCCACATTATGAAATTTCACTGAATTATTGTCGTTGTATAGTTTCCTACCAGAAATGTTCATTGTATATGCCTATATTTTAAATCTAACGGTTAAAAATATGACGGGGTCATTGCATGTATTTTCAAAACTCCAAGAATGACCCTCTTAATTATATATGTATTTTTTACGACAGTTTTAATTAAAGCAATAGCATTATATTAAAATGCCGTATCTCTCTTCGTTCTCATTGGTACTTTCTTTTAATTATTGTAATGCAAGTATTGAAATGTTACTTTAACTATTCAATTTCATGCAACATATTTAGTCTATTTTTATGTCATTCAAATATATTGTAAGTAATGAGTCACACAACATTTATGCTTAAATATGAGTAGGAATTTCATGATAATTCCATGTCTTTCTATTCAGATAATTTGAGTACACATTCGAGACTCCTTCAAATTTGAATTTATCATAATTAATTTATTTTTAGATTAAATGTTTAACTAATCACAATTACTTTTTAAATATAATAATTAATAAAATTTAAATAGACAGTTTTTTTAAAAAAATTAACAATTTTACGTCCCGATATTGAGGGCAAGTGTTCGAACTTAGAAGGTTCCATTCGTCAAACAGCACACAGGCGCGTTTCTCTGTTAAGACCAAAGCCTACTCTCATCTTCTCCACTCTCTTTCTCTTACTATTTTTTCTCTCTCTCTCTCTCTCTCTCCTTCTCCGGCACCATTTCCGGCGATACTCCGGCCGGAACTTTCTTCCTGTCTCTCTGAATCCTTAAACTGCTCAAAATTTCCCATCAACAGGGCTAAGAAACGTCGCAAAAACCAAACACTGTGATTCAGGACCACTACAATCCAAAAAACTTTTCTCTCCCGATTCTATCGGAGTCTCTCATGGACCACCGGCCGTCACCCAATTTCCCTCCTTTGCCGGCGACATTTCCCGGATGAAAATGCATGCCCAATAAATTCACAAAATGCCCCTTGAAAACACCAAATTTACATAAAGCTTTGCATTTTGATTTCATAAGGATTCAGCACAAAAATAAAAAAATCATCATAGATTAATAATTATAGGGGCTTTTCTGGTATTTAACAAATGGCGTCTGCACCAAATACAACCACTGCTTTAGCCACTGTGGAATCGACCGGCGGCGGCGGCGGCTCAGCCGATGAACTTAATGCTAAGGCAGTGCATAAGAGATATGAAGGGTTGGTGATGGTACGGACCAAAGCTGTAAAAGGGAAAGGAGCTTGGTATTGGGCTCATCTTGAGCCGATTTTGGTCCAAAATTCTGATACTGGACTTCCTAAAGCCGTCAAGCTTCGCTGTTCCTTATGCGACGCCGTTTTCTCTGCTTCAAATCCTTCAAGAACTGCCTCTGAACATCTCAAAAGAGGGACTTGTCCCAATTTCAACTCTGTTGCAAAACCCATTTCGTCAGTGCCACCTTCCCCGTCAACTACCGTCGCTTTGTCACCGTCGTCGACTCCGTCACATCAGCAGCAGAATCATCGTAAACGGAGCTCTTCCGGTGGTGGGGTACGCGGGGGTAATGGTGGGGGTGGGGGGAGTGTGACGACGTCGTATCAAGTTCCTCCTTTAGCTATTGTTGATCCATCAAGATTTGCAGTAGAGTTAGCCTACTCCCCTGTTGTTTCAATGGCTACTTCAATTGTCACTGTCGCCGGTACTGGTGGAAGTACGCCGGGCAGTGGTGGTGGTGGTGCTGTGTATGCGCAGCAGCATTTGATGTTGTCAGGTGGTAAAGAGGATTTAGGTGCTTTAGCTATGTTGGAAGATAGTGTGAAGAAGCTAAAAAGTCCTAAAGCATCACCTGGTCCAACATTAAGCAAATCCCAAATTGATTCTGCACTTGATTATCTTGCTGATTGGGTGTATGAATGTTGTGGTTCGGTCTCATTCTCGAGTCTTGAGCATCCAAAGTTTAAATCTTTCTTAAACCAAGTTGGCTTGCCACCACTGTCAAGAAGAGATTTTGCTGGTTCAAGGCTAGATGCTAAGTACGAGGAAGCAAAGGTTGAATCGGAGGCGAAAATTCGAGATGCTATGTTCTTTCAGATTGCATCCGATGGTTGGAAGTCAAAGAATTATGGACTTGTTGGTGAAGAAAATTTGGTTAATTTATCTGTGAATCTTCCCAATGGGACCAGTGTGTTCAGGAGAGCAGTGTTCACTAGTGGATACGTGCATTCGAAGTGTGCGGAGGAGATTTTTATGGAGACCATTTCTGAAATATGTGGGAACAATTTGCACCAATGTGTAGGTATAGTTGCAGACAAGTTTAAGGCCAAGGCTTTGAGGAACTTAGAGAATCAGCATCATTGGATGGTTAATGTCTCTTGTCAGTATCAAGCGTTTAATAGTTTGGTTAAGGATTTAGGTAAGGAGCTTCCTTTGTTCAAGAATGTAACTGAGAATTGTTTAAAACTTGCGAATTTCGTTAATAATAAGTCTCAAGTTCGAAATAGTTTTCACAAATATCAGTTGCAGGAGTATGGGCATGCTAGTTTACTGAGAGTACCGTTGCGTGGTTATGAAAGATCAGATTTTGGACCTGTGTGCACGTTAGTGGACGATATTCTTAGCTCAGCACGAGCACTTCAATTAGTATTGTTGGATGAATCCTATAAGATATTGTCCATGGAGGAGCAAATTGCTAGAGATCTTGAAGAGATGATGAGGAGCCCACATTTTTGGAATGAACTGGAAGCAGTGCACTCACTGGTAAAACTGATTAAGTCAATGGCACAGGATATTCAGACAGAGAAGCCGCGTGTAGGGCAGTGCCTTCCTCTTTGGGAGGAGCTTAGGGTGAAAGTTAAGGATTGGTGTTCGAAGTTTCACATTGCAGAAGGACCTGTAGAGAAAGTAATTGAAAGGAGATTCAACAAGAATTATCATCCTGCCTGGGCTGCTGCATTTATACTTGACCCGCTCTATCTGATCAGAGACACTAGTGGCAAGTACTTGCCTCCATTTAAATGCCTAACACCGGAGCAAGAGAAAGACGTTGACAAGCTCATAACCCGGCTTGTGTCTAGGGAAGAGGCTCACATTGCATTAATGGAGCTTATGAAATGGAGAACTGAAGGACTTGATCCCGTGTATGCTCAAGCCGTACAATTGAAGCAAAGAGATCCCAGCACCGGAAAGATGAAGATTGCAAATCCGCAAAGTAGTAGACTTGTGTGGGAAACTCATCTCACTGAATTTAAGTCACTTGGCAAAGTGGCAGTTAGGCTAATATTCCTTCGTGCGAGTTCATGCGGTTTTAAGTGCAACTGGTCTGTCTTGAGATGGGTGAATGCCCATTCTCATTCAAGAGTGGGAATGGACAAGGCTCAGAAGTTGATATTTATCGCCGCTCACTCAAAGCTTCAGAGGAGGGATTGTTCTAGTGATGAAGACAAAGATGCCGAGCTCTTTTCCCTGGCAAACAGTGAGGATGATGTGCTAAATGAGGTTTTTGTTGATACATCCTCTGTGTAGTGTTCGTTTTTCTTATTTATGACTACAACTGTAGGAATTTTTTCCTGGAGAAATGAAATTCTTTCCGCACTGTGGTACGTGCTTTCACTTTTTTAATCTTAAGAAGAATTTTGGTAGTTCTCCTGGATATTGAGGACTATTGATTCTTGCATGAGCAGAGTTCAGTCTTAGAATCTGCTGTATGAACACAGTAGCTTCTTGCTTGGTAACACAAAGCTGATTGAGAGAAGTTGCAGGACAGAAGTATTGTACTGCTTTTATTCTTAGGTAGTTTGGAATTCATAATATATGTGGAGGGGAAGGTTTTTGTTTCCCTTTCTTGTAAGATCAGAAATTTTACTCTTTGATAGATCCTATTATTTGATGAAAGTTCTTTCAGTTTTTGCCTTAAAGCTTTACATTCGTTATTTAGTTATATCCGGTTTAGTTATCTCGAAGTAGTCATGACAGAAATTTGCACGTCTTACTTCAATGGTAGCATTTGGAGTAAAAAATGCCTCATTCTGCTAGCTAAAGAATGTCTAATGCTGAGCTGAAAGTTAGTTTTATACAGAATTAATCCTTTAAAATGATCCATTGAATGGTCTTATTCTCAAGATAAATTTACATCCATCGGTCAGTTCTTCAGACTCCGTTGATAGATGTGAACTGGTTAACCAAATTCAACATTGCGTGGACGTCCCATCAAGAAGCAGATGAAGAACTTTTGCCTTGGAGACAGCCTATTTTTTTCTTTATTTGGAACTTGGAAGATTATTACAGATGAGATACTGCTATAGGTTCTGTGCCTATGCCATACCTCTACACTGCAATCTGGTCTCAATCCATGCTCTCAAAATCTTCCCAGCAAGGTCTGGTATGAGCAACAAGTGCTTTTCCCCTAGTTGGTGAGATTCCAAACTGTGAGATAATAATATTACAGTTGTGAAGAGCTATTACTGTTGCCGTTGGCTTGTGAACATGCTACTTTAACCAGTTAGAACTTCTTATCATTTACTTCGTTTTCGAACTCATTAGTATTCTCTACTTCACTTTTGTTCCTCTTTTTTATTTGTGTCTTGAATACTTGATGCTTCCTTCTTTTTTTTGGCTCCTAGTATTATTTCAACTCATGACCAAGGATGTGAACTAGTGGTCAATGAGGTGGATTGAGAACTATGAGGTCTCGAATTCAAACCCCACCGAGACAAAAACACTATTGATTTCTTCTGTCTTAGTCTTGGTGGACAGAGTTAATTGGTACCTGTTACTTGGGAGGTGATAGTTATTCCGTGGAATTAGTTGAGGTATTTGCAAGTTGGTCCGGACACCACGGTTATAAAAGAGTTAACCGGTACCTGTTGCTGGGGAGGTGACAGTTATCCCGTGGAAGTAGTTGAGGTGAACACACGGTAAGAAACTATTGCTTGGTCGGTTCGATCATAGATGAAGAGGATATTACGAAACGATTTCACCTGAACATTTTCAAATAAAAGGACTGGGGATGTTTCAGACTAATGTAACCTATGCAACTAAGGTTTTGCTAGCTTTGGCAACAACCCCTTTTTGTCAAGGACCTTTGATCAATCTTTATAGCTGGAAGAGCACTTCCAACAACTGACTCTTGGAACCCCACCATGAAAGAAGTTGAAGTCTTTCCAAAAATTGGTTGTTTGTTTTGGGATAAAGAAAAAGTTGATTAAGTTAAATCACCTTTAGGTAACTTCTCACTTAAACATTTTCTAAACTTGTTGATGTTCATGCAGGGTCATTGGATCGCTGATGCTTCCCTATCATTGTGAAAAAGTTGTGAGAGGACCCAAAGTAGAAGAATACTGTCACCAGAGAGATGCTTGATAATGACATGGCAACGAAGATTGACCAATTTTGCTGGTTACCGGATGACTTTCACTAATGAAGAATCATCATTATCTGGTAATAGTTTAAATTTTATCCGTTTTGCACTGTTACTTTTACTTTCAAATGATGCATTCATTATAATTTGGATATATTCTAAAGTAATCTTTATATTCTTAGAGTTTGATTTAGCTTGGCACCTCCCACATTTTCATTCACTTCACTTAACATTGTATTCATCAACAGTGAAAGAACTATATACTCATATTTGATATGTTACATTTACTTGCTTTCCATCTAATTGTCTAAAGGCATCAAGCAATTCTTTGGAAAGCTACAGCAACAACGACAATATAGTCCCACACGTGGGGTCTGGGGTGGTTAGAGTGTACGCAGATTTTATTTCTACATTAGAGGTGAAGTAAAGAGGTTGTTTTCGATAAACCCCTGCTTCAAAATCCTTAGAAAATGTTAGAACAATCTCCATTTCTTGTAAAGTGGTGGCATGTTTCAATGTCATCTTCCGCGAAACCAGGCTCTTACTTTGTGTCACTTATGGCTGAAATTTCTGACTTTGCGATACCAACGCTTGGTATTGTGTTATTCCATAATCCCGGGATAACCTCGTTCCAAACCAAACGACACCTTAGTGTTCTTTTTCTAAAGAATATGATGGATTATGATTAAGCTACCAAAAAGAGATTCTATGACCACACAACAACTGTTGTTAACACAAATTTTATGGCGTTTTTAGAGAACCTATCTTCTTTGTTTCTCACCTAAAACTTTAATATGATAGCACCATATGAGAGAGATAAAAGGCATATTTCCTTTTTCTCCTTTTTTCACTATCAGTTGTTTTGTGGGGTTAAAAGGAATTTGTTGATTGATTTTGGTACAATTCTTCTTTTTTCTATATGCTTAGTACCTATGGTTAAAATCTTACACAATGATGTTTATACTATTTAAAGCAAAATATTGAGGATGCAGCAAATATAGTGTTCAAATTTCAATGATGAAAAGAAAATTTAACTATCTAATTGCTGGTGGACATGTTGATGTAAGCATTCCGAGTTATACAATACTTGTTTTGATGGTAGGTAACAGATATTCGATGAAAAATAATTTCTAAGTTGGTCATTTTCTTAAATATGTTGTATTGTATCGAATCCATTTTTTTTATTCAAACTGAGCAGTTATCGTATGACAGTAGTGTTTTTCTTCTTTAATTTAAGTTTAACTCATTGTTAGATAAGAGTTCAAAATTTTGTGCTATACTTTTATGGGTTGGGGGAAAGTGAGTAGAAGTAGAATAACAGAAAGGACCACCCGAGGAATATGGTGGTAGTTTTTTTTTTTAATTAGAGGGTTCAAATTCGAACTTAGAAAATAAAAAATCTTTTGATTTTTAATTATGTCGTGAACTATCCAACATGATTTTAAAACAATTGAGTTAGTAAATTTCGAATATCATATGATTAAATTGAAGAGAATAAGTATGGTGATAGTTGGATTCAGTATTGATATACCGATGCTATCTAATCTCTTTAAATTGAAATAAATATAAAATCTTCATGATCTTGTCTATTTAATAAATGGGTAATCCGCTTTAAAAGCGTTCATCCTCCGACACACATATATATATATATTTCAACAAAAATCACACAAGGAGTAATTAAAAAAAAACTCTAATAATCTTTCTATAGAAAGCATTTTTACTCTTGTCGTAAACTATTTGGAATGAATTTCAAATAGTCTAAAATTCAAATGGTTAACTCAAGGAAAAAAAAATAGAAAAGGATTGTGTGCCTCGGGGGGAGGGGGGGGGTAGCTAAAAAGGTTTATAATATATAGTACTAGCTTTAATTTGGAGGTGGGGGTGGGGGGGATTCATGAAGCAGGGTATTAATTAATTTCTTAATAGTGATTAAAGATTTAAATGGAGAGAGAAATTCCTGTCGGCAAGATTTAGTTAAGCTTTAGTCCAAATACTCTAAAACAGACTGCTCACCAAACTATATATTCACTATTCTATTTTGAATTGAATCGTTCAAACTTTTTATCTTTTTCGTTTCACTCGATTTTCAATATCCGTATTAAAATTTAATTAAATTCATACTTTACAGAATTCATTTTTAAGAATCGTATTTTTTTTATTCTCAAAACTTTAAATTCAAAAATCTTCTAAATAAAAATAAAAAAATCATAATCACTCTACCACGACCAATGTGGTGGTTCAAAACCTTATGGTTATGCTTCACTCCACTCATCTTCTTTACCCAAAGCTTTTTAAATAATAAATAAAGTGAGCCAAAAAAAATAATAAAGAGGTATAATAATCATTGTTACAGGACGACAAATATTTCATTCCTTTACTACAAGATTCTTTTCCTCTCCCAATGCCTTTGTAATCATTTTCCTTTTTTTTCTTTTCCCTTTTAATCATTTCTTTCTCTACCTACTCTTTACACAACATGTATTGTATTCGTTTGTTTTTATTTTATTTTTTCCATCGATAAAACGGCAAGTTTGGAAGGTAAAAAATCAGTAATAACTTAATGTCAAAAAAGTTGAAAATAAATTTTCAAGTAATTTGAAAGCCTTTTCTTGTTGAGTCAGATGAACTAAGGGCGTTTGATTTTTTTTCGAAATTCCTAAAAAATGTTTGTTGGTATTTAATTGAAGAGGATAATATTTATTAGCATAATAGTAAGTAACAATAGTAGCAAACCTAGTGTTTTGATAAAATATGGTTGCATTAAAGATGGGTAATAAATTAATAATAATAATAAATTGTTGGCTAAAAAAGTGATATGAACTTATAGGTTAGAGATGATTATGAAGAAAAATTGACTTACTAGTTACACCCTTTTTTTCTTCTTTCTTCCCCCCTTTTAGTGGAAAATATTTTTGCAAGGAAAATAATTTTGACAACAAAAACAGGATGTTTCTAAAAAAAATATTTTTCATTATAGCAAATACTCTGTGAAAGTCTAAAAGAAAGAAAAAGTGTCTGTTCATGCTTTCTTGAGAATTGATTAGGTCAAATTTCTTAAAAATAAGATTATTTTTTTTTTGCGATTGTAAGAAAAATAAGCTATACAAATGATATCTTCAACATTCTCTAACACACCTCATCTTAATTCCACCTCTGTAGACCCCGACCACCACCCACACTCCTATCCCGACCTCACCTATGACATCTATCTAGCTTATTATACTCTTTTCATTTTAATTTATTCGTCTAATTTTGACTTGACGCGAGATTAAAAAAGTAAAAAAAGATTTTTGAATCTTATGATCTTAAACATGTCATGTAGAATGTTATTAATAAATTTCCGGAGAAAAAGATACATTCTTTTTTTTTATTAAAAAATAACGAATTAAAAAGAATAGTAAAATAAACAAATTGAAATAAAGAGAATAACATTTTTTTAATTACATATCAACATCAAAAAATAAGAAAGAAATCCACTTATTTAATCTAAAAAAACATTTCCTTCTTACCGAACATACCCTTTTACGTTCTGAGTTTCGGATTGATACTCATAAAAAGTAAGATATTTACCCGTAAAAGAAAGATTAATTTGAGAATCACATGTCTTTTTATCCAGAAATTTATTTCCTAGTACAAAATAAGCAAATTAGTTTTGTGATGTCATATTCATGGACATTTTGTGAGGTCTTTTTTTTTAATTAATTTTAAATAAAAATAATACGATATAAGAGGCAAAAAAGGATTACAGTGAGATAGATTCTTAAGGAAAAAGAATACTACTCTTTATTATATATAGTTTAATTTATACTGTAGTTTCACATGGTACAGTATTATTTGTGCCTTGTGACATTATTGGGACCAACCATTTTCTTTCGTATTCATTACGCTGCCAACTATTTTAAAAGCTCTTTTTCTTTTCTTATACTTTTTGTTGCTTCTGTCATTTCATTTTTATTCGGGGCCTGTTTTGAAAGTCATTTTGGTAATTGATGATACTGTATTTATAGATGGTAATTACATGAGGGAGGATTATGAATTGATGTAATTATATGATGTAAATTACAAGTTAATTATTTTTTAATTTATTTTTTTTATTTCTGTTTTTATTTGTTTTTGTTTTAATTTATTTTTTAAATCTTATTATTTTAATATTTTTTAAAATATAATTTTTATCATTTAAATTTTATTTTCTTCTCATTCTCAACCTTTACTTCATGTGATACCATACAATTTTTTGTATTACTTTTTTTATTCTATGTTTATTATTTTCATTAGCATAATTTTGCTAGTATTCGAATTTTTAAATTAAGTAGAAGTCATTGTTGAATAAAATTGTAGATTTACGTTTTTTTTTTCTTTTAAATCATATTTATGTATGTTATGATGAAATTTGACATAAGAGTAGTATTGTGTTTAACATTTTATTTTGAATTTAGAACTTATGTTATATTTTCAATTTCATTTATTTTAGTAGTATTGACTTGATATTTCATATTGCAAGCCATTTACTTTTTAGTTAGATTTGATATATCATCTTTTTGTCAAATGTTTTAATAATTTTATGACATTATATTTATAATATTAATATATTTGTCAAACATGCATTTCATGCTGTTCAAAGAAATCTTGTATTTTTAGTTTCTATTATTGATTAATTAAAATATACTAATTTTAAAAAATATAAATCAATTATTTTTTATAATATTAGTAAGAACGTATGTTTATTAATTAATATATTTTCAAAAGACAATATATATATATATATATATATATATATATATATATATATATATATATATATAATATAATATTTAATTCCTTATTTGTCTAATATAAATTTTAAGTTTAGATAATTAATTTTTATTTTTAAAATTTAATATAACCTTGTAATTACACCAAATCCAATTACCATGTGGCTTTCGAAACAGGCCTTTAGGAAAATATTTTTTTAGAAAAATGTGTTTTACTTATTTTTTTTATATATTTGATATATAAGTATAAGTGTTTTACTTATTTTTTTAATATTTGATATATAAGTAAAATATTTTCTTCATAATCTAAACAAATACTTGAAATTGATGGTTGGAGGTAAGAGGTGTGGCGTATCGGGGATACGTGTTACGGGGTGAAGTGAAGATGAAGTGTGTTTGACGATGTAGAGGACACAATCAATTGGAACGACAATGATGGAACTTATTTTTTTTACTTTTATAGGAAAGTCATTTTTCTCATTTTTAGTGAATTTATTTTTCTAGAGAATGTGGAGAGCCGATTGTGAAACTTCAAGTAGGAAAATCATTTTATTCGTTATTAAGAAATTTATTTTTCTGCTAAAAGTATTTTTCAAAAATTTTAACTATTCCAACACGAAAAAATTGAACAGCATCTACAAATAATGTTTTCCTCCTCGAATGCATCCTTAATCAAGATTTCTCTTGGTTTAGAAAAATGATTTTTTTTAAAAAAAATCCCTTGTGTTTAGAGATAAATTAAATTAATATTTTAACGAATTTAATGAGAACTGTTAAAAAAGAATTTAACAAAAAACGTTTGAAAAGCCAGTTGCGTTTTGAATAATAATAAAGCCAATGTCATCAAATATTACAAACCGCTTTATTTGTTTACAAAGGAAATTGGACGGAATCATAATGTGGGTGAATCCATATTCATGTCTAAAAAATTATGTATATAGCTATCCATAATATTAATAAAATAAAAGATAAGATACACAAACTATTGAGATTCTGAAAAGTTATATCCCTTTAGAATTATAAAAAATGTGTTATTAACAAAAATCGATGACCCTTTCTTTTGGGAAAAAAACTTTACAAATCACTCTCTCCTTTTCTCTCAAATCTCTATAGTTCTTGTGAAAGGAATTTATCAATATTCTTTCCCAAAATCAAGAGCAAACTTCCGTAACGTATACACGATTATAGATTGTGATTATTTTAGTACATTTCGAATTTTATAGACATGTGATTGCACCATTAAATTAGTGAAATAAATTCAAAGATCCTGCAAAGTGTATGTTTGATTAGATTCTTTATTTGTATCAGAACCAGATTAATTTTATTTTTTCGATCTATGCAATGACGCTATTACTATGGGAGATGAGGGTGTAGGATTCAATTGAATTCATAACTTTCGACACGAAACATAAGTTTATGTGTAAAAATTTAATAAAATTATAATAAATAGTATATATGATTCATAACTTTAAATCTATAATGAACTCAATGCTAAGAATCTTAAGATTAAGCTTATGGAGTTTAAATTCTGAATCCGTTTTGGATAAGCGTGTGGGTATACTAGAACAAAACAAATTAGAGGATGCAACATCATTTCAAAATGGAATTGAATGGAAAGAGTCCATGTTATGTTAGGTTAAATTAAGGACAGTTCCGGGGTTCTGGGCATGATGATCCTAAGTTTGATTGTGATTGAGTGAAGATTTACAACCTCAAAAGAAAAATGCAATTCACATGTAGGACATTTGGGACCATAGACATACTACAACACTACACAATTCCACTAAATGGCCCTTCACTACATTCATTTCTATCTTACATTTGTGACCAGTCTTCCACCAACACTTACAAAAATAATTACTAGGACATCGTTTGATAGCTGATTTGGAGATGAGTTATTAGGTATATATTTTAAGTTTTGTATAAGCATATTATAATATTTGATAGTTAGTTAAAAGATAAGTTATTCATATATAAAATCAATACTTGTGATTTGCAATTCAAAAACATGCATAATTTAATATATAAGTTATAAAGATTCTATGTATTATTTTATGAAGGAAACATGAATAATATATGATTTTATGTATTATTTTATGGAGGATAAAATTTTAATCTAATGAAATAAATCATTAGTATTTTTTAAGGAAAATATCAAATATGAGTCAAGTAAAATGAAAATGGGGTAATTCTTTTTCATGTTTACTTTCTAAACTAGTCTGAAAAAAATTGCAATATATATTAACAGTATTAAGCTTAAATACTGATTTGCACGTAGATAATGATTAATTTCTAACTCATAAAACTCATTTAAATTGATGAAATATTTTAGTTAAAATATTATATTAAAAAACTTACTTATAAAATAAAAGGGAAAAACAGAAGTGGAAGAAACGCCACGCATACCTTTTCCTACACTTCTTTTTCTTTTAATTTATTACGGAGATTATGAGATGACCTTTTGCTATAATAATACATTAAATGCCATAATTTTTAGAAAGGAAAAAGACACAAATACCCCTCTGAAGTTGTAGCAAAAAGTCACTTACACACTTTAACTATTCCGGCGACCTATTACACATCCATACTATCCAAAAGTGTGACTATTTACCCCTTTCAATAACCACTCCAGGCGCGTTTCAAACAACATTTATTAGCGCATCAGTGGAGATTTTTTATTTTTTATTTAATTAAAATAATCCTCCAATGGTTCTTTCTTGGAACCCATTGTTAAAACCCTTATTCGACCTTAATTTTTACCCAAAAAATTGAAGATCATGAATTGGAAGATATGCAATGCAAACATGGATTTGTTCTATCTTTGTTGACCTCTTGGATCAAAAGAAATCCTGGTAGAAGATATTGGAGTTGTCCTTACTATGGGGTAAGTTAAAATAAATTTCAAGATTTGATCTTCAAGAGTCATAGATTGATTTGTTTTGTTACTTTTTTTTCACTTTAGAATGCTAGATCTTGTGATTTTTTGCTTTGGAAGGATGACTATACTGATTCAAGATCCAAATTTGTGATTCCAAAGTTGTTGGGAAGAATGACTGCGCTTGAGCAAAGAGTTGAAGCTTTAGAAAAGGTTGACAACAAGTTTACTAGGCCGACCAACTCTGTGGAAAGCAAAATAGATATGAACAAGATCGAGTCGAAGTTGGACAACTTTGGATTGCTCTCTTATGTGTTTATATTTTAGGTATAAGTTTTGTATTTCAAAACATATTTTCCCTGAAAGTAGATTCAAGGAAGTTGCCATGATCAATTTGTGCAGTTGTATTTGCAATGTTGCAAGGAGTTAGATGTTAAGGTTCTGTAATGAACACTTTCATGTATGTAATGAATATTCCCTTTAATGAATATGTCCTTGTGTCCAGATTTGTGTCATCTATGTTGGGAGCCCCTATTTGATTTTGTAAAGAAGTGAGGTCTTATATTAACCTGTCAAAAACATCACAAATTACCTGTATATTTATGTTGTGTAGTGACATCTCTTACTAAGATGCAATCACAGCTGCCATCAAACTAAATAAAAAGAAGTCATTACTAAATAAAGGGGCAGTCATAGCTGCATAATATTAACCAAAAAAGAAGTTAAAGTTGTTACAATCACAACTGCCACCAAACTAAATAAAAATGCAGTCACAACAGACAAAAAATTTAAACTAAATTAAAATACAGTCATAGCTACCAATTCATTGTCCTAAACACCATCACAAATGCATTTACAACTGTTAATTCAATGTCTTAATTACAGTCATAGTTACTAACTAAACATAGTGTAAGGTTGCATTAGATGTTGGGTTGAGCATTGGAGCTCTCTTGGCTCAAATGTACAGCCTTGAACCTTGTTTCACTTTGCTTTTTTCTCCCCATTTCTTCAAATTGCCTTGAGGTCATAGCTTGTTTCCCTTTTCATTTCACACCACTTGCTGATTTATACCCAAGATCTCTAGTGACAAATGCTGAAGACTTCACATTTCTAAATCTTTCACTGGGCATTTCAGGTTGCTCAAATAAATACAAATAATCTTACTTTGTGTTAATAAAATATAATAAATGACAGTAAATGAGATGTACGTATAGAATATGTACATTAATAATAGTTGCACCACTTTGTGTGTGTAGTACCCCCCTTTCAACCATTCTTGATCTCCCAGCAGCATTATCCCAACAAAACCAACAAAATATTAGGTAAAAAAATTGATTTAAAACTTATACATGAAGCAAAACTATATTACCTTTTCGATTGAACTCCTTGGTCTTCCTCTCCCTCTTCTAGTTGGTGCATTAGGTGTTGAACTTGGGGGAGGAGCAGGTGTTGATCTTGTGGGAGCAGTAGGTGTGAAACTTGGGGAAGCAGTAGGAATAGAACTTGAGCCAGCAGCAGGTGTGG
This sequence comes from Solanum dulcamara, assembly GCF_947179165.1. Taxonomy (NCBI): domain Eukaryota; kingdom Viridiplantae; phylum Streptophyta; class Magnoliopsida; order Solanales; family Solanaceae; genus Solanum; species Solanum dulcamara. Next base: position 76,153,595 of record NC_077241.1, on the reverse strand, counting down.
AACTTTGGCAAGCAGCAGGTGTAGAACTTTGTCCAGCAAAGCTTGTACTTGTGCTAGAAGCAGGAGCACCAGTAGGACACTTTTTTTTATTCGGACCTTTACTATGACAAGTGTTGCATGACATCTCAAGCCCTCTTTTGGATAGGTTTTCAATTTTGTTACTTTCACCTTGCTCTTTCCTCCTAGCCTTGCTAGGTCTTCCTGGCATCTTCCTAACATGAGATGGTACAACAGAGATGTTTTGTGATTCTAGCCACATTTTTATAATCAGAATTGGCTGAATGAAGTAGTTGTATATCTTCATGTAAGTTTCTCTGTTATACCAATGGGAAATGTAGGCTCCAATTTTTTTGTAGTGAAGATCTGTTATTGCATGAGTACATGGTATGCCTTTCAACATCTATGCTCTGCAGCTACAAGTTTATCTATTAACATCCACAACATGTCTGTATGCTCCATGAAGTACCTCATACCCTGTATCTGAATTTCATTCAATGTTGTATTTCATAGACTTAGCAATGTTCTCTTGGAGAACTTTCATTGCCATTGGAGAAATATTATTGATCCAACTATTGCAAAACTCTCTCATCTGTCCTATTCTTTTCATCATTTTACCCTATTGTCTTCAAGCATGGTAGTTATTGTCTTGTACCTTGCTGTTAATATCTATGCATTGAAACATTGAGCCATGTTATTGTCTACAATGTCATATTTTATAGTGAAACTGAAGTAAACCTTGCTCCATCTATCAGGGTTATAATACAACAAATCATCAACTATCATAAATCCCAACCTTTTCATATAGTTAATGTTATTCTTTAACTCAGCCTCAAAAATAGACCTTGCACACCTTAAAAAATAATTTTTCCTCTCAATACCTCTCCAAGTCTTGGACCAATTGGCAAGGATGTGTCTAGCACACATTTTATGCTCAACATTTGGTAAATGAATACAAATTGCATTTTAAGACCCTATAACAGTCATAAAGAAAGAATCAAACTAGTAGATATAAAGCAAAAGGGAAAACTAACAAACATAAACCAAGAATCATAAACCAATAAACTAAATAATCATAATCCAAGAACGAAACTAAGTCATAAAGCAAGATTAATAGTCCTAAAACAAGAATAAACCAGTCATAAAGCAACAAATCAAAATGTCATAAATAAATATTTAGAGCCCGTTTGGATTGGCTTAAAAAAGTAACTTTTATGTATGAAGTGCTTTTAGAACTTTGAAGTGCTGAAAGTTATTTTTATAAATAAGCAGTTGAGTGTTTGGATAAAAGTGCTTATGCTGTGAATTTTAGGGTTAAAAGTCAGCATTAGGCAAACACGTCCAAAAGCTAAAAAGGGGCTTTAAGTTGGTTTTGACCAACTTAAAGCCAATCCAAACGGGCTCTTAGTTACAAACCAAGAATGAAACTAACATTTTGCACATCTGTTATAACTATGATGTCTGTTCCATCTCTCATCTAAAGATCTTCCTTTAGAAGCTTGACAAACCAGCTCCACGTGGTTTGATTTTCAACCTCAACTACTGCCCAAGCTAGTGGCAACATTTAATTGTTCCATTTTTACAAACAGCAACCAGTAACTGACCTTTAGATACTCCCTTTAGAAAACAACCATCCAAACCAATGCACTTCCTACAACCAGCCAAGTAAGACTTCTTCAATGCATAAAAACATATGTAGAAGCTTTGAAATATTTTTCTACCATCTTCAAATATTTTCTCATGAAGTTTGACTACACATGTACTACCTGGATCAGTTCTTACCAACTCATCTCTATAGTCTAAAATCCTTCCAAACTCTAGAACATGGTCACCCATTAACTCTTGTAAAACTTTGTTTCTTGCTCTCCTACACACTGTTCTTCCAACATATAAATCCAATTTTTTTTAATAATCTCTTGAAACTCAAAAATTCTAATATTGGGTTGTTTCTTTATACTCTCATTATAGTGACTAGATAAGAATTTGCTATTACAAAGCTTGTTTCTATTGGTCGGGTCATATTTGTGAACTGGATTGTAGGTTTTCACAACAAAATTATCTGATCTAGAATCAAAGCTAGCAAATAGCAGTCAAGGACAACCAACTGTACACTTAGTGGTTATTATGCATACAATTGAATTTAAAATTAAAATTTAATTTTATGAAAATTTCATTTATTTTACTGGGATTGATTAGTTTTACACTTCTTTACCAAAAGTTTTTATATATATATATGTGTGTGTTCTCTTAAACATGACAAAATTAACATATATGTGATTGCTTAAAACTTTTGAAAATTTTAATTTTAAACCCATCATTATGTTCAAAATCCTTTTAAATTATATATTTGAAGTTGCAATCGAGTCTTTCTTTTTTCTAAGAAAAAGTTCTTTGCATAAAAATATATAGATTTATAAGGTTGTTATATCTCAATCATACTTTTGAAAGATTATTTTTATTTTATTCCTTTAAATACAATATAGTCACCGAGGTAAATACCTTTATTATTTGTAGAAAGATCTCTGATGTGAATATAAGGGATTCATCTATATATCCATATATAGATATACATTCTGCACAAATCAATGACAGAGCCAAATGTAGTGAAAAATTAAATATACATAGAAAAAATTATACAAAGTATATAAATTGAAAATTATTTTTCTTATGTATATATCAAATACCTTTAACAAAATTTATGGTTTCGCGGTAAATTCTATAATCAACTTGTTCCAAAATATAAGAAATATATATTTCTTTTTTAAACAAAAAGAACATTATGTTAGGTTTATCTTAGGTGATTTTACATTGAATTTTATGGATGAGATAATTTTTACGACTTAAACCTACAATTTTTTGGCGATGAAATTTGAACTCATAACACTAATATTTCAATTGAAATATATTCATGTGGAACGTACTAGAGGGAGACATACTCATATAGAGGAACATGGTAGTTCAAAATTCAAATACTAATTTTAGTTAGAAGAGAGCTTTCACAGAACAACAGACCAAATTATTACTGCTATTTGGCCTCTACTAATTTCCCATCTAAGTTGTTATCATTATTGTAATTAATACTCCTACTACACTTAAATGCTTCATCTTCCTTTTCTCCTAATTATACCCCATCCACGTTCTTGATTAAACATAAATCATATTCTTTTTTTAATTGTTAATTAAAGGACTTATTTCTTTTCTCCAGCAACACAACTTTTGCTTCCAAGATAATTTATCACTTTGTATCTATTTTATCTTATTATTAAATAAAATATTATTTTCAATTTATCTCCCAATGAATAAGATGACTTATATTTTTAGAGATCGTTTGGTACGAGGGATAAGAGATATTTATCATAATTATTTCAGAATTGGTAAATTCTATCACAATTTTTGTGGTGAGTTTGTCCACAAACCAATGCGTTCCTTGTAATGATATGACAAAATTATCATTTTATTTTGATTATGATATGACAAAATTAACATTTTATTTTGCTTCTTACGAGATGTTTCAAGTTAAGTATTAAGTAAACATGGGAGGAAATATTAAAAGAGATTTATTAAATATATATAAATATTTAATTATAAATCCATTTATTATTGCAATATGAATTAACTTGGAAAGAATTGTGATAATTCATAAATTTAATTGGAATTTGGAGTTTGACTTGGTAGGTGCACATTTTTCAAAGGTTTTATCCAACTCTTCAATGCTTGTAATACTCCCTTTTATTTACTTGTCAAATATTTTCTTATATAATTTTTTTTTATTTGTTAATTTTGACAAATCAAGAAAAGAATAATTTTTTTCTTTCTATTATACCTTCAATTTATTAATATTGAATTAATATCTTTAAAAAATATAGTGAGTAAATATATTTAAAACTCTATCAATTAATAGGGGTAAGATGGTAAACTCACTATACCAATCATTATTTTCTTAATAAGTGTGCTAAGTCAAAATTTGATAAGTAAAAAGAAATAAAATGAGTAGTAAATTCTTACATAGGTAGGTCTAGCATTAATTTAATGATGTAGGTTGACAAATGGAGATCCACTTTTGCTTACATATTGTGGGTAAATCTACCATTTGAAAAATTAAACGGAGCACCCATGATTTTTAGGCTTAAAATACTTTTTCTTATTATGATATAAGTGGATGTCTTTTTTACGTGGGGCCTACTTAAAGTGGGTAAGTTGTCCATTAGTTTTTTCTCTTTTTTCTGGTTATGAATTGCCAATTTTTTTATAGATATGAAGAAATTCTCTCTGGTTCTCCTTTTTTATTATTCTCTCTTTCTTATTAAATTGCTAAGTTAGTTTATTTTATAACACATTATCAGCACGAGTCTTCATCACTTTGACCAATTTTAACAAGGTAACAAAAGGATAAGAATTTTATTTTCTTAAAATTGCTACTCATCATTGGCACTAGATGCCGAAATACACCTAGAGCGTATATATGGAGATATATGTGGACCTATTCATCCATCTAGTGGATTGTTTAGATATTTTATGGTCCTAATAGATGCATCATCTAGATGGTCTCATGTGTGCCTTTTATCATTCCGCAATCTGGCGTTTGCGAAGTTGTTAGTACAAATAATAAGATTAAGGGCGTAATTCCCAGATTATCCAATTAAGGTTATTCGCCTTGATAATGCTGGAAAATTTACATCCCAGAATTTTGATGATTATTGCTTATCAATTGGGATAAAAATTAAACATCATGTTGCTTATTTCATACTCAAAATGGCCTTGCAGAATCATTTATTAAGCGTCTACAATTGATAGCACGATCCTTATTGATGAAAATAAAATTGTCAATTATTATTTGGGGTCATGCTATCTGACATGCAGCAGAAGTTGTATGTCTCAGACTGAAAAATTTATAATAAATATTCTTCGTCACAATTAATATTTGGTCATGAGCCAAATATAGTCCATCTACGAATTTTATTTGTGCGGTATACGTGCTTGTAGCACAACCACAACGTACAAAGATAGGCCTTCAACGAATGTTGAACATATATGTTGGGTTTGACTCACCCTCCATAATTTGCTACCTTGAATCGTTGACAGAAAACTTATTTACTACTCGATTTATAGATTGTCGGTTTGATGAAACAACTTTCCGCAATTAGGGGAGAGAAAAAGGAACCCGAAAGAGAAATTTAGTGGAAAGTTTCATCACTATCTTATTTTGATCCACGTACCCGCAAATATGAGCAGAAGGTCCAGAAGATCACCCATTTACAGAAAATAGCAAATCAAATGCCAGATGCATTTACTGATTTGCAATGGAAAACTAAGTCACATATCCCTGCAGTGAATGTGCCTGTCCGGATTGATGTTCCAAAAGGACCATCTACTAGTATCATAGCTTCTGAATTCCAAATAAGCCTGAAGCGTGGTAAACCATTGAGTTCAAAGGATAAATTAAAAATCCTAGAAAGAGAAGAGTGAGGAATAACAAAAATGATACTACAAAAGAACCTCTTGAAGAAGGTCAAGATTTGAGTAATCCTGATATTTCAGAAGAAATCAGTGAACCCGAGACTCAAGTGAATGAAGAGCTTTCAATAAGTTCAACCGGTGATGAGATAAATTTAGATTGATCAAAAATTATAGTGGATAATATTTTTGCATATAATGGTGCACTTAACCTCATGCAAAATAATGAAAGTCTTGAATCTAAATCCATCAAAGAATGTCGGCATAGATGTGATTGGCCAGAATGGCAAAAGGCAATTCAATCAGAATTAGACTCACTTGCTAAACATGAGGCTTTTGGACTTGTAGTCCAAACCTCTAAAGGTGTAAAACCAGTTGGCTATACATGGGTTTTATTGCGAAAACGAAATGAGAGAAATGAAATTGTAAGATACAAGGCATGCCTTGTTGCACAAGGATTCTCTCAAAGACTAGGGGTCAACTATGAAGAAACATATTCACCTGTTATGGATGTAATAACTTTTCGATATCTTATCAGTCTAACTGTACATAAAAATCTTGAAATACATCTAATGGATGTAGTTACAGCTTACCTTTATGGTTCACTTAATAATAAAATTTACATGAAAATATTAGAAGAATTAAAATTGCTTGAAGCATGTACTAAATCTCGGAAGATGTACTCAATCAAATTGCAAAGATCATTTTATGGTCTGAAAAAATCAGGGCATATGTGGTATAATCGGCTTAGTGATTACTTGATAAATGAAGGTTATATAAATGATGTCATTTCTCTGTGTGTTTTTATTAAGAAAACGGAATCAGAGTTTGTTATACTCGCCGTTTATGTTGATGACATAAATCTCATTGGAATCCCTGAAGAGGTCCAAAAGGCGATTGAATATCTAAAGAAAGAATTTGAGATGAAAGATCTTGGAAAGACAAAACTTTGTGTGGGTCTGCAAATTGAACATTTAGCAGACGGGGTCTTTGTCTACCAATCTGCCTACACTGAAAAAATCTTAAAACGATTTTACATGGACGAAGCACATCCATTAAGTACTCTAATGGTTGTTCGATCACTTGAAGTGGAAAAAGATCCATTTCGACCTCCAAAAGAGAATGAAGAATTTCTTGGTCCCGAAGTGCCATATCTCAGTGTTATTAGTGCACTTATGTATCTTGCTAACGCAACCAGGCCTGATATAACATTTTTTGTTAATTTGCTGGCAAGGTATAGTTCATTCTCAACGTGAAGACATTGGAACGGTATCATTGATATGGGTTTGTTTTATACTAACAAAAGCTGTGCAGACCTTATTGGTTATGCAGATGCAGGTTATTTATCAGACCCACATAAATCTCGATCGTAAACAAACTATTTATTTACTCATGGAGGAACTGCTCTATCATGACGATTTACAAAGCAGTCTATTGTTGCTACTTCTTCAAATCATGCTGAAATAATAACAATTCATGAAGCAAGTAGAGAGTGTGTATGGTTGAGATCAATGATATAGTTTATCAAAGAAAGATGCGGCCTGGAAAATGATGTCAAAGTATCCACAGTTATATTCGAAGACAATGTCGCGTGCATAACTCAATTGAAATGTGGCTTCATAAAAGGAGACAGAACGAAATACATTTCGTCAAAATTATTCTTCACACATGATCTCCAAAAGAATGGTGATATTGATGTACAACAAATTCGTTTGAGTGATAATCTTGCAGATTTATTCACAAATGCATTACCAACATCAATTTTTGAGAAGCTAAGATATAAGGTTGGAATGCATCGTCTCCAAAATATCAAATGAAGTTTTCATCAGCGGGAGTAAAATACGTGCTGTACTCTTTTTCCCTTAACCAAGGTTTTGTCCCACTGGATTTTCTTGATAAGGAATTTAATAAGGCAGTATTCAAGGTATATTACCAGATGTGTATACTCTTTTTCCTTCACTAGATTTTTTTCCACTGGGTTTTTTATAGTAAGGTTTTAACGAGGCACAATATCTATGGATATTAAAAATAACTAACTATATATATATATATATATATTTGTTTTTTACTAGAATTTTTCTTTTATATGGACATTCAAGGAGGAGTATTATGATATAAGTGGATGTCTTTTTCTTACATGGGGCCCACTTAAAGTGGGCAAGTTGCCCACTAGTTTTTTCTCTTCTTTCTGGCTATAAATTGCCAATTTTTTGGCATTGAAAAATATATACACAAATATGAAAAATTCTCTCTGGTTTCTCCTTTTCTATTACTCTCTTTCTTATTAAATTGCTAAATTAATTTATTTTATAACATTTCTGGCATAGGTCATACTTTTGATTTATTATTCCTGTTATTAAATTATGTGTAGGTGCAGAATTATACGCGTATAGAATATTATACTAACATGAGGCCAATATGTATAGTGGGGTAGTACTCTTTTTGAAAACAAGCAATAAAATAATGATGAAGTTATCTCTGTATAATTTATAAGTTGTGAATGTAGGTGAATCGTACCATGTTTGTATGAATACATGTTCTCTAATTTTAATATAAAAATAATTTCTATTTAAGCACTTTCAATTTTAGTATAGAAATAATTCCCAAGTTATTGACATACGTGGTCTACAAAAAATCATTCGAAATAATAATTTCAGTATTTTTTTCATAAAAAACAAATAACCAATTAATCAAAAGGAGAAAAACTCGAATGATGACATTGCAGTTGAATATGTCGGTCAATGTGGGTTGTGATTGGATGGATTTTGGGATCCTTCCTACCTAATTCAAGATCTCGAATTTGAGTTTTGAGTATGAATTTTATTTGCTCAGAGTGTCAAGCCATCCCTCATAAATGGGCATTTTTTTTTGTTAAAAATGTCAAGTTTCCCCTAATAAATGAGCCTTATATTCCGCGATTCTGAACTAATCGATTATGAATATTAAACACTACAATTAAGTTTGAGGTGATGTGTATGCGAGCGACGCTAACGCTACCTTGAATTTTTTTTATTTTAAAAAAGATATTTTTTAATAGACCAAGCCCAAGCAAAGCACCACATGACAAGGCAAATTAAAGTTGTACGTACAATTACAAAGAAATGTAGGATGACAAATTACATCATTATGTGATGGAAGTTGTCTTTTTCATCAAGAAGATATTTAAAGGAGATTTGTTGTACAAATCCAAGATTTAGTGGGTTGCTTACCCCCCCAAAAGTAGTTGTCTGTATTTTAAGTTTAATTAGGTCCACATAATTTCCCTTAGCAGCCTACTTTTTCTATAGTATTATTAACATGTGACATTGTATTTGACCATAATGTTACTGAATACCAATTGATAATTAATTAATTGTAGCAACTAGTTTGGGATTTGATGATTAATCTTTACGCTTGTGAGTAACTGAATAATAAATTAAGATAATAGAAGAAGTTTAAAAGAGTCATAATTAATCAAATAATGGTTGATTAAGCGCTAAGAAAGGAAGAAAAAAAGAGTAGATAGCTTTTGGCCTTCATCATTTGCTTCAACTAATTCAAACGTGGTTTTAATTTCTTATTGCCTACATTTATAAAATTTACTAGTAAATATTTATAAAATATGATTATGAATTTAATTATATATAAATTTATAATCGTTATAGAAATTTTTCAACTTTAAATCTCAAATCCGATTAAAAGTTCAATCCTACTTTTCTTGGAAGCTACAACGAGCTATTATATGCCTTGACATCGCCAAATCACTTATATAATACTTCCTTTATTTCATATTAACTAAATTTTTAGAGTTTTTTTCTTTGTTCAAAATAGTTGAATTGTCCAAAGTTCAAAAGAAATGTTTGAATCTTTTTTCATGTTTATCCTTTGCATTAATGAAGTTTTGTCATTTTCTAGAAGTTAAACTACATTATTTACAAAGTTATACTCCAATAAGGGACTATTTGTATTTATGATTTCACATTTAATCATCTTTATAAAGTTGATTAAACAAAAGTGTAATAGACGAAAATATAGTTCAAATTTTATCCTTAAATGCTTTTCTTAATATGTATGCATTACCTTAAAAATTCAATTAATATGAAATAGAGGGAGTACTAATAACAAGCAAAAGACTGATACTATTAACAGAAAAATAAAAAGAATAATACACGTTATATCTTTTGGATTCTTTAAATATAAATTGTGAGTGATTGTGACCTTTAAAAATATAACCATTGAGTCCAATTTATATACACCGATAACATAAATAAACTTTTTTACTTTATTAAATCACCCAAAAATATCTAAAAACAACTTTTCATATAGAGTAAAATTCATAATCTTGAAAATAATACAAAGATAATTTGTGTGGCTTGATATGTATAGCCACTCTGAACTGGCTGAAGTGCACACACTCTATTCTAGCATCATCATTTGAGCCATATTTACCATGCGTAAACATATACAAATTTATTTATTTTAAAAAAACTTCAGATAGACTTGTAGTGTTTGGAATTTTATTTAACTAAAGTTCAATTATTTTTACTTAAATTTTGGTTTAAAAGTTTAAACTTTAGTCATATGAAACTTAAATAACTCCTGACACGCCGTGTTTAAAGTTTCATTTGAATAAAGTTTACTTAGTTTTGCCTAAACTTTATATAAAAGTCTAAACTTTAGTCATATGAAACTTCAAATATTTTGGTGACCTAACTTCATACATACATATTTAAAGTTGTTCTATCGTAAATAGCCTTGCAACAAAAAATTTCAAATGTAAATACATATTAAATAACGGTATCCCAAATAGATACATTGTGAAACTTCTAGAACTTCTACCATCAAAACTTCATTTAATACTACTAAATTGTTTCAAATTGAAAGTTAAAACTTTGTTTCCCTTCCAAACTTCAAAGGTTATTGGGCTACTCCTATGATTATATGGCCCAGACTATTTTTTTAGCTTTAATGGTTCAACTGACCCGGCCCAAGTAATTCACTAACTCAACTAATCCAACCAATCAGAAAACATTACGTGTCTCATTCGAATACCACAACCGTTAACGGTTTCAGTTTTCCCTCCATTAACTCTCAACTGTACCTCTGTACAAACCCAAAACACGATTAACCTACGCACTTTCTCCGTCCGGCGTACGTTAGCATAGTTTCTATTCGCCGTATTCCGCCATGGCTTCAACGGTTCAAGTTGTTCAGTTGGGTCGGATCCGGGTTCTGAAGAAAGGATCAGGACCGGTGGTTGGACCGGTGGTGTATTGGATGTTTAGAGATCAACGGATAAGAGATAACTGGGCGTTAATCCACGCCGTTGATCAAGCTAACAAGGCAAATGTACCTGTAGCTGTTGCTTTCAATTTGTTCGATCAGTTCTTAGGTGCTAAAGCTAGACAGTTAGGGTTTATGCTTAGAGGCCTTGAGAAGCTTCAGGGCAACCTCGAAAGTACTCTTCAAGTTCCGTTTTTTCTATTTCAGGTAAACGAAATTGGTATTTATATGTCGGAGCCAATTTACGTGCATTCTTTTTGTATTTTGAATATGCATTGCTTATACAATGTTCATTTTGGACTTATATATGTGTTGTTATTTAACTCCCTCTTTGTTTATTTGTTTGTCTTACTTTTCCTCTTAGTCCTTTTCAAACAAGAATGTTTTTTTTACTTTTTTGGAGCTATTTAATTCTAACTTACATATTTAAGATAACACAAGATTTAAAAGTCTTCTTTAAACTCGGACAAACAAATTGTAGCAGAGAGAGTATTTGTTTTGATTGAGTAGTGGTTTGATTAGAAAATGGGGAAGAAAATTCATATTTAGGTAGACTTATTATTTTGTTGTGTGGACTTAGAGCTTCAATTTTTGTATCGGCTCGCAAGTGGTTATACAAGAGAAAGTCAAAGTCTGATGGGGCTATTGATTGCTACAAGGCTCGCGTGGTAGCCAAAGGCTACAACCAGCAATAGGGTATAGCGGACTCTTCAATTTCGATGCCACACCCATATCAGATTCACCATAAATACACTAATTTTGGAGAATATGACACACACCCGATTTGACATTTTATAAGAGTCCGAGCAACATAGATTTTTCTTTCTTTGCATGTTTTTAGTGAATTAGCAGCTGAACTGTTATTCTTACCTAATATAGTGTAAAAGATGTTTGAGTAACTTAGTTATCATTTAGTAGAAATTGTACTAAAAATAAAGTAGCTAGTTACTTATGAAGAAGGGACAATGTGGAATTTAGATAACATCTAGTTTTGGAGAACCCAAAGCAGTATTAGAATGAAATGAGCGTGAGTTGAATGGATATTGAAGATTCATATAGACAAGTACTCCAACTAGTTTTGCGATTTACAGTTCGATCGATTTGGCTGATTATTAGTTATGATCAAATATGACATTGTGTTTCATTTCATTTTCCAGTGCTCCAATTCAATATGCATATGCTTCTAGATGTAAATATTCCCATGATTTTGTGTTGAAACCCCAAAACTAACTCTTGTATTGATCTATACGATGGAACATTCCAATACGTTTTCTTTTCTTGTCCTTGTTTATTAGTAGTCCTTTTTAAGCTCATTATGCAATGGCTTTTCTTGAACAGGGAGAAGCTATAGACACAATTCCCAATTTTTTGAAAGAATGTGGAGCTTCTCTTCTAGTAACGGATTTCTCACCTTTGAGGGATGTTCGGGGTTGGAAAGATAAGATTTGTGAGAGGGTGGATGAATCAGTGACAGTACACGAGGTTGATGCACACAACATTGTTCCTCTTTGGGTGGCATCAGATAAATTGGAATACAGTGCTAGAACCATACGGGGTAAAATAAATAAGCTGCTTCCTGAGTATCTGATTGAATTACCTGCAATAGAGCCTCCCAAGATAAAGTGGTCTTCTTCAAACCCTCCAATAGATTGGCCAAAACTAATTTCAGATGTTGTAAGGTAAGATATTCGCTCTGATCTAAGAATCTAGCGATTTTTTTAAGTATACAAATACTATAAATTGACTACTGCACCAGGAAAGGAGCAGAAGTTCCTGAACTTGAATGGTGTGAACCAGGTGAAGACGCTGCATTGGAAGTGCTAATGGGAAGTAAAAAAGGGTTCCTGACTTCCAGGTTGAAGAATTATTCAACGGACCGGAACAACCCTCTGAAACCCCAAGCACTTTCTGGCCTCTCTCCTTATTTGCACTTTGGGCATATATCAGCGCAGAGATGTGCTTTAGAAGCACGCAAAGTTCGAAAAAATTATACCCAGGTCGTGGAATCGTATCTTTCTATCTACATTTGTGCTATAATTCTGCTTATTATGAAATCCTTTCTTCAGTCTATAGAATTAGTCGATAAGTTAGCTCTGCCCTTGTGGCCCTTGTGCAGTATTTCAAACATAGTTTGAACTTTTAGTAGCTGCTCCTGTTTTTCAGAAGGTTTTATATTTTCTCATGATTTCAGTATCCTGTTATGATGCTTATTTGGTCGATTGCTGCTTATGCAGGCAGTTGACACATTTCTGGAGGAAATGATTGTGCGGAGAGAGCTTGCTGATAACTTCTGCTATTACCAGCCTCATTATGATTCATTACTCGGTGCATGGGAATGGGCGCGTAAGACCTTGATGGAACATGCATCTGATAAACGGGAACATAAATACACGTGAGTTAAATGCTTTCATTTGTTTTCTCAGTAGATCTCTCGCTTAAGCAAGAAAAGAATAAGATTCTTAACTATCTGTTCTTCAAATCTCAATAAATTCATAAGAATTTCCTTGAAGATGAAACAGAAAACATCGTGTAAGATGCTAGTATCTACTTTATATGGTATTGAATTGGAAGTGCGTATGGTCTTTTGCAGGCGAGAGCAATTGGAGAAGGCGCAAACTGCAGACTCTGTAAATTACCTTTTCATCTAATTATTACATTAACAAAAAGTGCCAAAAGAGTGATAATATTAGGTAGTGAGTGAAGAGTTATCGATCTGATTCAAAGACCTTAGCATAGCCGTGCTATTTCACCTGTTGCTCTTAGGTTTCTAGCAGGATCCTCCTCACATCTTGCAATGACATGGCCTTCTTTTCATGTGTTTCAGTTGCTACATGTTCAAATATATTCTCCAACTTGTTGATTGCTTTCGTTTTTTTTGTTTGGTTCAGCTTTGGAATGCTTCTCAATTAGAGATGGTTCATTATGGAAAAATGCATGGTTTTATGAGGCAAGTAATACTGCTCCATATTTATGTCCTGCTCCTGCTTGTTGAATTCCTGAAAAGTGACTCCACCACGATGCATTATATGTTCGTCTGCATCATTTAAATGATTTAATAATGCTTCTCACTTCTCTAGCAAGCATGAATAAGGTCGCAAAATTTTAGAGAACAGGCAAAAAGAAAAGACAGAAATTTATTGCTGCGTTTTCCCAAGTTCGGGATTGCAATTTTTTATGCAGGATGTATTGGGCTAAAAAGATACTCGAATGGACAAATGGACCGGAAGAAGCTCTGGCTATCACAATATATTTAAATGATAAGGTAATCTATCTGCAGTCAAAGATTGCATTTTTTAGTGATGCATCAGAGTTCAGATCTGAAATTTTGTTGTTCTGCAGTATCATATAGATGGAAGAGATCCTAGTGGTTATGTTGGATGCATGTGGTCAATATGTGGCGTACATGACCAGGTTCTTACTGCAACATGCTTAATCCCGTCTATTGATGTTGTTTCGAACACTTCAAAAATGTTGACAGGTTGAGTTGTCGGATCTTCCAAAAATAGTGCATTTTTGGATGATCCAACACGAGTACAACAACATTTTTGGAGAGTTTGGCCATACAGGTTATAAACTTGTAACTTTGGTGAAAACTACGTTAACCCACATTTTGTATGCTTGTATTCTGCAACTGCAACTGAGTTTTTTAATGTCTGGCCTTCAGGGTTGGCGAGAGCGCCCGGTGTTTGGGAAAATCAGGTACATGAACTATGCAGGTTGCAAGAGGAAATTCAACGTGGATGGATATATTTCATACGTTAAGAGGCTAGTAGGTGAAAGCAAGAAAAGAAAAGCAGAAGTATTTTTAGACAAGGCGGCAAAAGACTTGCGCAGTTAGCATTACTAAAAGGCTTTATTATTGTCATCTAATGTCACATACTCCTGGATTTTGCAGAGATTGATAGTTGTTTAGTAAATGACATTTTTTTTTGAACTTAGGAACCTTTTAGATCTCACTATTAAGATCCTTTTTGAACAATCCAAAATGAGAAAACGTTAATATATCAGATTAAAAATTCAATATACTCCATGAGATAACATTAGATTCCAGTCTAATTTTATATAGAAAGATAATTTTTAAAGAATTATATTTGCATAACTTTTAAAAATAGGTACAAAAGTTAAATAATGACCTACAAAGGTATATTTGCTTTAATCGGGCCTAGTAGAGTGTATGGTTGTGTAATACCAGTCTTTGCATAGACTCTCCCAATTTATAGGTGGTCTTTAAATTTTTGGCTTTTAATGCTCATGGTACATTACAATTCCTTGTACTCTCATTCATAGGCGCACTAGCACATTACAATTCCTTGTACTCTCATTTCTGCTATTTCTGTTACTATTTATTGCTTTCAGTACTTTTGATTACTCTATTTTATCTGTGATGCCTTCGTTATTTATTTTCCTATAGCGCTTTGAATTTCTTAACCTTATCTGACCCCCTTTTATGCCTTTTTTTGAGCCGAGGGTCTCTCGGAAACAGCCGTCCTACCTTGGTAGGAGTAAGGTCTGCGTACACTCTACCCTCCCCAGACCCCACGTTGTGGGATTTCACTGGGTTGTTGTTGTTGTAATGCTCATGGTAAATTGGTGCCATCCTATTTCCCAGGAGTGGCGGGCAAAGTACTTTCTAAGTTATTTAATCAAACACAAATTGCTACTTCAAACAATACTTCTAAAAAAAGGCAGATTTTGAAAAATTGGCCAAATAGGTTATAAGTTCGTAACTTCGGTGAAAACTACTTTGTACCATATTTTGTGCGCTTGCATTCAGTAACTGAAACTGAGAATTTTCATGTTTGGCCTTCAGGGTTGGGGATAGCATCCAGTAATTTAGATCACAGTTCAAAGATCCTTTTTGAACAAACTAAAATCTTGTGAGAAAACATTAGATGGACTAAAAGTTAATAGGTTATTACCATTGTAACACAACAGTCTAATATTTTTGTCAGTAAGAATTGGAACAAATATTATAATAGTCTGACATTGTTTGTAAGGGTAATTTCTGGTTTACTTCGTACTTTCTGATACAAAGTTGGATGTCTCGTGTTCGTACTAAACTGAACGTCATGAGGCATGCTTTCACAACAAACATTGGACATGGAAAAAAGAGGGTGGAAATTTTTCAAAAAGAATTGTTCTTTCCAAATGGGGCTTCTACATTAATAGAAATTACATTATACACACAATGGAAGTCTTGAATGGGACCTATAAAAATGATACAACACACCCAAACCCCCAATATTGCGGCACATTGACATTAACATTCTAGGGAATCTGAATGTTCCAGCAACTTTGCATTTAACCTTTCAATGTACCAGATATCTACCAAGACTTGCCAAAAATTGAAATGAATCAACGTAGGTTTGGTATACAATTGGAATGCTAGCCTGGGAAATAAGAGATTTCAGTTGCCATCTTCCCCGGCAATTTGTTTCTAGATCTGCAAATCATCCAACGAGAGTTCGTCTGCAGTCAGGAGCTTTAATTTCTGCAACACAATCAACCATCACAAGTCAGTGTGGGCTTTTACATCTCTAACTACAATACACTGAAATTTATCAGACTTCCAGCATATAGATGTAGAAAAGGTATGATAAGTAGGTGTGTTTGGTATGAAGAAAAATGTTTTCCATGACAGATTATTATAAGTGCGTTTCTTACTTATTTTCTTGTATTCGGTACATAAGAAAAAAATGTCATCCTAAAACATTTGTATATACTCTAGACAAATACTACGAGAGGTAGGAACGTGGGATTTTGGAGATGGGGTCCTAGGAGGTGGGGGTGAAGATGAGGTTTGTTGGAGGGTGTGGAGGACATAATCAATGTGGAATGTCATTTGTGTAACTTGTTTTCGCTACTTCCACTAGGGAAGTCATTTCCCTCGTTTTGAAGGAACTTATTTCCCACAAATTTTGGCCAACCGAACAAGAAAAAATTCAAAAACACTTTTCCAGAAAATATTTTCCTCCACGTAACACACCCTAAAGCTATACAACTAGTTTTCCAACAAACAAATCATGGCACCCTAAAGCCATACCAACTAGTTTCCAACTAACAAATCATGGAGTCCAAATGATTTAAGATGCTGGGATTTTCCTACGAAAACATTGTTTGTGGTCCAAAATAATGCAAACAGAAGCTTATACGCAAAAAATGTAAAACAAGATCCAGGAAAGGACAAGTTTTATTGGACATTCTCAAGAAGGCTTTTCAATTAGCAATAAAACAACGACGGAAAAGCGCTTGCTCTCCATTTCTGTAGAGGGCAGTAACATATTCATAGACCTCATTTATAATGGCACCCAAAATGAGAAAAGAAAAAAGGAGATAGGGGAGGAAGCAGATGAAGTGTCATACCGTAATGAATTGTGGAGGGTCATCAATGCTCGATGAACCAAGAACTACCTCTCTCTTCAGCTTTGTAGATAACTTATGACAAGCCCGCAACTGAAACATGCAAAGGAAAATGACTTTGAGATTAACATATATGACAAGTTAAAACATTAACATGCTACCAAGGAAACCAAATATAAGCCTGAAATTGAAAGGGTAAAGTTCGTTCTTTTTTGAAAAACATAACTGACGAATGGGAAGTGTAAAGTCTGAAAATAACACCTCTGATCGTGTAGCTCCACCAACTATAAAAACAAAAATGCGTTGACCCATTTTCTTGAAATCGCTTGATGCATGCTTCAAGATAGAATCACTGAAAGAGAGTGAAAGAATTCAATCAGCACTTCCTTTAAATGATTGCCTAGTGCTGGCACAGAAATGATATCATGACATATAATGGTGAGGTGCAATAATGTGTACCTAGAATATCCATCATCGGAATTTCGAGGGCGGGCCCATGTAGCTGTCCTTCTCGATCTCATTGAATGAGGAGTTGAAACTTGATTTGCTTGTATTGATGCAGACTGAGAGGTCCCATGGAAAGTTGGACTTGGATCATTCATGCAGGGATAATCATTCTTTGGTAATTCCCCTTTACTGAGTTTTTCAACAAGTTCCTGCAAGAATAGAATAGCTTTGATCAGTTAACCAACTCAAAGTAGCATCTTGGGGTCTCTGAGTCACTCCAACCCAACAATGTGATGAATACATTGGCCCTGATATTAGATTTTATTCTTGCTGTGAGAACTAACAGTCATGTACCACTTTTCTTCAGAAAGCCTGTAGTTTGTTCTTTATCCCTGGTTGTTTTTTTGGGGGTGGGTGGTTGGATCTGAGGGAGAAAACATGGAAGGGACCTAAATTATCAAGCCCTTTGACATTGTTGGCTTTACATGTAGAATCATGACAACCGAAACATAATCAGAATCATCAGTTCATAGATATTGTGTCATAACACACACCCATGTAGCATACCTCTATCATAGGGTAAAAACGAGACAACTGCCACGCTGATGCTTGATCAGTACGGTCTTTTCTAGCGGCGTGCTTCTTCTGTTATAAAAAATAGAACAAGGAAATCTACATCAGAAGGAGCTTATCATGAATACAAACAATTTCATAGCCAATCATGTACCTTGTGAACGTCAAACTTGAGAGAGAAAGGTCCCAGTGAGCTTTTCTTATTATCTGTTGATCCCTCCAGCAATCTCATATTGTACACGGCATTCATGTCATCTTGGGGCAATCTCGCCAACTAAAGGGATACAAATGTGAGTGTTCATGAGTAATTGTCTCCACAGAATAAGAGCAGCTTTGTCTACCATTTAGAATAGTACTAAAGTGAAGTTCAATGTCAATGTATTTCCAGATGACACAAATTAACATGAAAAGGGATCAGAATTAAAATAATGCCAACACATGAGAATTCAAGTCAAACAGAAAAATTGTGTTTTCGACCACTAGGAAGACATAACATGCAGTAGATACCTCTTTATTTGGATTTTCAAGCTGTTAATAGTTCAACCAAGAATAAGAAAATCTCCAGTATAAGGTGATACTAGTTCGATTCAAAATATTGGAAATGACAATAACAAATCACTGACCTCCATTAACTTTGAAAGTTTGTCACTTTCAAACTTCTCAGGATGAACGGACGCATAAATCATCAATAAGCGTAACTTGCTTTCCCGTGTCACATCCTACAGACCACAGCTAATTGCTCAGATAAACAGATCTAGACATGATGGAGGTTTAACACTCTATACAGTTTCTACCTGATGAACCCTAAGGAAATTAATCAAATCTTTAGTCCCTGCATCTCCGAAAACAAGGTCCTGCTCTAATTGGCCAATTTCTTTTAGATTTGACTCCCTGATCATTCTGTTTAGCTTCCCGGCAATCTGGATTAAGGAAAAAATGGTCATCATAAACACACTGATGACTTCTTCAATAAAAGATTTTATCCACCATACAATAAACTCTAAATTAATAGGAAACTGAAAACATCTATGTTGTCCATTTTTCTCAGTAAAGCATGACCTGTAAATGTAATTCCACCAACACACATAAAAAATGAAGTGATTATCTACAGCTACTCACAAAGTCGCCTCAACAGTCACAATCGCAATGAAACTCTCACTACCAAAAATAAAATCATAGATCGCACCAAATATTGTGTTAATCCAAGCAAAGCACTAGAAAACTACAGTGTGTTCATTGATACTTGCAATTGTGCAAAGGTCAATGGATATTTTCAGTAACCTGTAGACCCTGGGTCCCAAAAAATGGATCCTCTCTACATACATTTGTTCTGGCACTTGTCAGGGATACCTACATGTGTTTCCTATATGCTTCCCTCTCTCTTTTCTCGTACAACAGAGTTTTATTAGATATAAGAATCGAGACAAAGTCATAAAACTGATTAGCATCAAAGTGCAAACCATCAAGTGGAATTTTCAGAAGACTCACATCGACATGGAGAGAGAGCTTCTCAATTTGTTCACTGTATTGGGGTAAAGCCTGGACCATCTTTTGCAAATCCCGAGTAGATAATTGACCACCATCCCTACAATTTCGAGAAAAAAGTGGAATAAGCAACATAACCTATTTGATTTAGAATCTAAAGAATGGGGGGAAAAGGGGCTGTGCCTCTTAAGTCCAGACTTGCAGGTATTTCCAGTTTACCCAAATAAAATATGGCAACTCATGCTGCAAATAGTTCTATATGGCTAAAGACGTTTTCTAGTAAATAAGAATAGCCTAACAGGCGTCCAGCTTGTAAATATAAAGTTCATGGATTTAGCTTTGTACGGCATCTCGTAGTTGATAATTGACACACCGATTCCTCCATAAAGTGAAAACAGCATGTTTTACTAATAAGGAAGCTACTTCAGTTGCAAATTCGAAGAGACTTGGAAAGCTTTTTTCATACTTAAGGATCAACAAAGCAGATCTCAGGTCAACAATTATTTGAATCAATCACAATCCCAGATTCTTACATCCTATATATCATCTCTTGCAAATTGCATTATTTTCAATTCGTATCATGACAAAGCATTTCCAAACACACATTCAATCGATTTTTTTTTTGGGAAAGAAGGTCTTGTAAATTACAAAAAGTGTAGACTGACCTTGAACCTTGATGCATTTGTGCAGCTTTATTCTTTGACACAAAGTTTGTCATCTTCTCATGCAACCTTTCACTAGCCTGACAAACCAATTACTGGTTAGAGATAGCATAAATACGCCCTATTCTAACTTATAAGCTAGTTATGCACAAGACCTACATCAGCAATGTGTGCATGGCGGAGCTCTAACCAGATAGGATCATGATCCTCCAAAAGAACATCTTTCTTCTCAGGAGGGCCACCAGCTTTGCCAGGAACCTAGCCTTACAGTAAAATGTCACTGTTACAGTAGATTCAACAGCATCTCCATTAGAGAGACTCAGAACACACAACTCACCTCATGCACATATTTATTCCCATCCATGTTTAACAAATCATGGCACATTGCATCATATGTCCACTCGTGTATAATGGGAGCAATCTGGAAAACAGGGGGAGACAGAGAAGCAAGCCACGGAAATGAGAAATAGACAAGACTACCTGGAGAATGGAGGAAACAAATTTGACTAAAACCTGGTCTACTGATCTGTCCACAATAAGCAACTCGCAAGTTTCTGTCTGTGGAAAGTGAGGAAGAGTAGATTTGTACTTTGTAATAGAATTCCAAACACCAGCTGCAAGCTTTGTAGGAATTAAATCGCGAAAGGTTGTCATGGTGGTAGGATCAAGTGATTTTGCAGAGCGGTAGCGCACCAAAGGAAATTCCTGTAGAAATTCCTGTTAGCAAGGGCGTCTCTATGCTTGAAAGCTCCAGATCAAGATCTAAATGCTTACCCGCAATGATGCAAACACTGTAGCAATACGGTTCGCCATCACATTCAAACACAAACCACCCTTCCGAGAACCTTCATCATCTCCATAAAGTTCTTCAAGCGCCCTCTCATTATCGGTGATAAAACCCTATAGGTTAATATGGGATTGTTAGGAAGTGATAAATCAATTACAAAGTCTCACAGAGATGGCTTATCAACCTATAGGACAACATCAAGGGCCACCTTCACCTCTATCAATTTATTTCTCATTTATATTGGCAGCAAAAGATTAACAAGCCTATACAATTTCTAGAATTGACAAAACTAGATGGTAGTTCTTCATTAACTGCAGATATATGACATGTCATTTTTATTTCCATGCTACATCATTTTAAGTTATTGAGTTTTGACAACTTCCGGATTAGTGCTCAAGCTAAGGAGGGTTTCCACATCAATATCAAATCCTTAAGAGTCCTACAAAAGGTCGTAGAAACCAAGCTTTCAAGTCAAACAAGCCAAAGGAAGAAGAGGAGGAAAACTTCCCAAACTACGTGGCCACGCAGGAGTTCGTGGAGCAAGGCAGAAGCTACAAAGGCAGTTCGTGTCCATGAACCCCTTTCGGGGGGAAAAGGTTGCTTGCCATTTACTTATATTTTTTATCTAATTGTATTAAAGCCCTAGTTTAGAATTATTTTACACTTTGTTTACTATTCTCTTAGCCCTAGTATAATTACTCCTCTTTCCCCATTTGGTAGGGTTAGCTAGATTTTAAATGATAGAAGATTTACCTTGCCTGGTAAGGATTTAGGGATTGTTCCCTTGCATCTCGCTTTGAACCTCTCTTGGATTGATCCATGTGTGAAAATACAATGTACGAGTTCCATGTCTCTTTCCCCCTTGGATTTATTCTAGTGATTAACTGTCTTTAGTTGCTAGATTATCCTTTCTGTCTTCTAAATCTTCCCCTCCCATTTCTATTTCTAGATCTATCCTTGCTATCCTATCTTGTTATTTGATATCATGTCTATTTGTTGCTTCCAAGTATAGATTGTTATCAGCTGATGACCCATATGAAGTAGGAAATGCAAGCATCACTTAATTTAATATGGATGCACACCTCACTGTGAAACAACTAAAGTGGATCAAGAAGAATCACTAGGGAAAAAGCTCCAGACTGGGTCCAGGGCTTTAATTCAGTGGTAAGGACAGTGTGTCATGTTTGGGTTTGGCGCACGTCAGGGGTTCGGACTTTAACATAGTAAAGTGGGCTCATTAACCACTGAGTCACGAACTATGCACTAGCTGGCCCTTGAGGATTTCTCGATTAAAAAGCTACAGGCTTGGTGATAATTCATGTGCAATAACTGCATGGAAGAGGACAAAAGTGTCTAGAAGCCAAGATAATATGGTCAGCATATCAACTAAATAATTAGACCTGTCATTTTCTTTTTTCCTTTCACATGCATACTCCACGGAAGGAGGAGAGCAGTTGTTACACTACAAAAAGTTCCTCTATTATCAGGTCCTTGTACTCCAAATAGTAAAGGGAAAGCAAAGTTCAGGTATGACATCCAACTAGGCGAGATATTAGTTTAACTCTGGTTCTTCAAAAATATCAAGAACAAAGATCAATCCATTTTGCAACATCATACACCACTATTCTAGACAACACCAGGGCAAAATCTGCTGGTTTAAGCCATATTTAGAGCTGCTGCATTGAAATACCTTCTTACTAAAAAAACGTTAGACAACAAGTTTGGTATATACACTATGATTCTCAGCTTCCCGCAGCATCAGCAATAACAAAGGATAGCCCCCTTTTCACAAAATTACATTCTCCAATTAAGCACAGGAATCAAAGCAGAAAAATAACAAATTTCATGACTTTTTGAGTAATGCATCATCACATACCTGGCTGTCAATAGCAAAAAACTCCAAATTCATCTGCACAATAAAGCCCTCAATAAGAACAGTGGCACCAACGAAAGCAACAAAGAGTAAAATTAGCTCAAGAAAGGATGTCACAAAAGAAGGATGATAACTTCTCTCAAGGCACCAATGCGAGACAGAACACTTGAATCCCTCTTTATGTGATTAACCAACTCTTTAGCGATAGGTGAACTAAAGAAGACAAATGCCCTGAAAAGGAAATAAAGAAGAGCAGAGGATGAGAGAGAAAGAAAGGAGAAAAAATAACCAAAGCAAATCAGACTCTGACATCTATGATATCTAGGTTCCCTCTATTCTTTTGATAAAGTCAAGCTCGCCTAAATCTTCGGAAAGGGAATCTTAGGAATTGAACAATTAGACGTTAGGATACAGAAGAATAGGTCGGGTTGAGATAAACAGCTGGCTTTGCATACCATGAATATTCATATGTGAATTGGGACCTTGTGGTAATCATAAAAAGGACAAGGGTCTAAATCTGGATAACTTAGAGGTCCTTTTTTCAGAATGCACTTGTTAAACAGAGGTCTTCTCACTCAAATTGCATTTAAGTGGGACTGCACTTTCACAATGTTGGCGTGCATTCAGTAAAAGTCGATGTGAAATTTCACATAGAGCAAATCTAGCTCTAGGTTAATTACTACAAGGTTGTATTGCTAGAATCTTTTTCCAGTCTAAACGCAAGCTCCAATATAAAAAAAAAGAGACTCACAGAGAGGATGGAAGTCTGGGGTTATATGAGAAAATGCTTTCTCAACTGATACTTGGGACAGCCTATCCTTCTCTCAAAATGTCCTCCGCCTATATATAACATTTTTTCTTTTCCGCCTAACACAAATGTCAATTAACTTCTTTTTTCAATAATATGAATTCGTGCATTCATAGGTACAACCGTACAACACAGTAATGCATTATTTCTATCAACAGAGGTTAGTTAACTAATGCACAATTGTCAAAGAAAAATATGTGACCAAGACAAAAGGCATTCATAAAGGAACTCAAGATATTTCTGGACATACTTTCTGTACAAAGGTGATTTCCCAGCCATGTCAGATAGAAACATCACAACACTGCAAATAAAAGAAAAGGTTAACGACAAGTGTCTGTACGGATAAAGACATAGGGTCTGTATATAGACTCTGTAAAAGACCCAGCATAGTAATAATAACATTTATCAACACAAGTTCCTGATAAAAAAAACACATATCACAGAAGTTCCTGATAAAAAAAACACATATCACAGAAGTTCCTGATAAAAAAAACACATATCACAAAAGTTCTGCTAATAGTATCATAATAACCTATGATTATAGTGGCAAGACAGAATAAAAAGATCCTTCTATATCGAAAGCTAAGTTGAAAAAATAATCACCCATGGAGAAGAACCAAAACAGAATGGTAAAACCTCTACTATAAATGGAGCCTCTGATAATAGTCATTATACTAATTGCTCGCAATATCTGTGTGTTTTCTCTAAGCTCTGCATAATAGCTTATGTGTGGGGCAAATTCATAGAAAAGATATCCTATTTTAAAAAAAACTCATAGGCAAGATACCGATCCCTCATTTATTTTTGGTGCACACATGTAGTTCCTGGTTGTATAGATGAAGAGAACTATATCTTTTGGTAGGTTATTTATCTTTTGGTATACCTCTAGTATGCGGCCGATTCTGGCCCTTTTGATTAATGAAATCTTGTTTTCTTAATCAATAAAAAAAAAAGAAATGTTCAGTGCAAAATGGAAAGAAATTAATTTGCAACATAGAAGTATACACTTATAAATGCTAGAGATCGGAAAGATTGAACTATGTAAGGAAGTCAAATAAAGAAATTAGTATTCAGTACTTTTCTTTTGTTGGTTGGATGAAGTATATCGCATCCATGGATGGGAGCGGCTGCCGTCGCTTGTATATGTCTTCAACCACTGCAGAAACATTGTAAACAGACTTTTTAAAGATCAAGTTCAATTCAATCATACAAGAGAGGTAACCAATGAATGTGCAGAACCCCCACTGAAAACCCAGCAGACAACAATAGTTATTTCACTCATTCAAGATCAAGTTCATCAACAACCATCCACCTGATAGACAATAGTAACCGACAAATCACAGGATCGGAACATGCTATGGTGTTTTCCCATGAAATTTCTCCTGATTGACTGCTATATTCGAAGGAAATATGAATTTATTTTATATTCTTGCACTAATACAAGCTTCTCCAGCCCAACTTAAGGTTTGCCAATCATTAATACGATAATTTTGCACTTATATGTATGGTAGCTGCAAAATGTAGCCTGCTAAAATACAACGACACAAAAGAAAAAGGAGTAAAACAACACATCATCTTATTCAGTAACGTAAAGGTGAATGGGTTGAAGAGGTTAAGATTAATACTGTAATAGAAATGTTACCCAATACATGATACTACCAACACCATTTATGCACATTAATTCATTATGAGGCACCATCAGCATCATTTGGATACCTTCCAGTGAGAAGTTAAGATCACATAAACCCAGGAGGAAAACAAGACAATCTGCACATTCCAATGATATATCTAACGCTGAGAGACATCTATTTAATTCAGATATGTACAGTTAATGTTTGTATGTGAAAATCTATACACATATACATTAAGTATGTATCACATCTGAAAGCATGTATAGTTAAATTTAGGCGAAACCCATCGGTGGCCTCCTAAAGTTGGCACCAACTTTCACTTAGACACCTAAACCAGGAGATGTTCATTTTAAACACCTCAAGTAAGGCTCTGATGTGTCATTTTGACACTTTTTTGACAATCACCAAAATATATTAAGTGTGTGTAATGCACTCGCCTGACGTGTCAAAAGCACTGAATTAAATAAAGACACATGGCATATATATCAAATAATAACTTTTGAATAGAAAAAAAATGACCAATAATTTGATGACTCGTGGCATTTTTTTTATCCAAAAAAATAAAAATTAACAACTATTAACCTCACCCACCCCGCCGTCATCTTCTCCAATCCCACCCACCCCAACCCCAACCCCAACCCCTCCCCCACCCTACCATCATCTTCTCCAAACCCACCCACCCCAACCCCAACCCCTCTCCCATCCCACCAGATCTTTTTCTCCTCCAACACCCACCCAACGCTATTCATATCATCTAAAGAGGAAAATATGGAGCTATAATGGCAAACAAAAATACAAATCAAATTGGGTCAAAAATCCGACGAACCTCCATTTTTTCCGGCAAGATTAATACAAATCTAAAATTACTACTAATTAACCCCCACACCCACACCCTATCAGTGGTCTTCCAACACCACCCACCCCGCCATCGTCTTCTCCAACACCACCCACCCCAACCCCAACCCCTCCCCCACCCCACCTAAGTGCAACCAAGAGCCAAAAGAAATAATCGAGATGCCCACTATTCAAGTTGTTTGGAATCCATCCAGGTTTGCCACCTTGAGTTGTAATAGATGTTACTACTGTCAGTTTGAAAGAGCTCAAGTAATTACCCAAAGCAGTGGTCAACAGAGACAATGCACTGCACAAGCTACGAATTTAAGTTTTTTTTCTTCTTTTTTTTCCCTCATTCACATGGCTCCAATTAATTAACGGCGCAAATAGTAAATAGAGAAAATGAAAGGTTAATTAATAAGTAAGAGGTATGATTGACAAAAATGGAGCTAAATAATCAAAATAAAATCGTGCTAATTGATTTTGCAGGTATTTCTTGGAAACTCAGTTGAATATCTCTCCAAACAATGCTAAAAAATGAAGAAGAAGAACAAAAAATTAAGAAAAAACAGCTTCTACGTGCCTCAGATAGGTGGAAAACACGTGAGGTGTCTAAAATGTCAAAAAAGTGTCAAGATGACACATTCGACCCTTACTTGAGGTGTCTAAAATGAACATCTCCTGATTTAGGTGTCTAAGTGAAAGTTGGTGCCAACTTTAGGGGCCACCGATGGGTTTCACCTTAAATTTATCCACAACCATCAATGACTTGATTCACAGTAAATCAAGATAGAAGTAAAAAATGAATATATGTGGCACCCAAGGGTGTGGCCTAGTGATTAAAATGAAGTGGGAGGAGAACTATGTGATCTCTAGTATAAGTCCAAGGAGGCAAAAAAAAACACTAGGTGATATCTTCCCACCAGCCTTGGTGTGCAGAGTTATCTGGTATCTATGTTCGAGGAAAGTAGAAAATACCCGGCGGAATAGTCAAAGTGTCAACAAGCCGACATGGACACCATTGTCATTTAAAAAAGAATGAATATCCCTAAGAGTGGTCTTTTAATACTTACATGAAACTCCTTCCTCTGTGATATCTGCCATCTTGCATGCATATGACATTATTTTAACAGTTAGTCTATCCATGATGAGTACCTGCAGGATAGAGGATCAATAGAAGTGCTATCTATGCGTTTCATCAACCTGCATTCTTGGATATTTAATAGAAGTATTTCAAGCCACTTCAACACAAGTGAAGGCATAACCTTGTCACAAATTGGTATATAATCTTCTTGCAAATTTCAGAATTATAAGAATGATCTATGACAAGCAATAATAAAATACACAAAGTTGAAGACCCCCAGAGTGTAAACCTGTCCAATTATAAATTTCTGACATGCAAACTAACTAAAACATTATAATTCCCAAAAGAAAAAAAGAAGGCTGAATTAATGGTAATCACATCATAAATGCAACAGTTGCAGCATGTGGAAGAGCACCAAAAATTATTTCAAACCTCAAAGGAAGCAGATTGTGTTGCAGAGTGTGTGATGGTAGAACAGTATGATTTGTACCATAAATGAGATCTACGAAATCTTACACATAAAAGAAAGTTCCAATGTTTTTCATTTTTTGGAAATAGTTCCTAAAGAACACTTAAAAGTAACATGATTAGTTGCTATGAGTTTTAGACTTTAAAGCATTGATTTGGTAAGGAAAAAGCTTTTCATCTAAAACCACATAATTTGAAGTACAAATTTCACAAATAGAACGATCTCTCCAATATGTGAAACAGATTGTATTTGTACCTTCCATGCTGATTTTGAGTCTTTTGACTTGGCAGACCTGAGCATTTCATATAGTAATCCTACAAATATAGAAGGAAATGGTTGGAATAGGTTGATCTGAATAGAATATCAGACGGACACACTTCATTGCAAGTGAAAATAAGTGATGACGGAAGAACTCTTGAGGCAAAACTTGAGATCATTACTGACTCCAAACAAACACATAATTTATCATGTATTCCTCATAAGTACAAGACAATGCTGCATTAGTGCAACTAGAGATCCATCTGTAAAGCTAGTACAAAACAATTAACTGGAGGGTTTGATAGCAGCAGATCCTGGGGAGCATTAATAGGCGATATGCAGACATGAAAACAAAAGGAGGGGAAGCAAGTAACTCTATATATAAGAACCTTTTCCCATCATTGCAATTTGCAAACTAAATTCATCAGTTTTTCATTTTGCAATGACCTATTTACAAATATCAAAATTAATCAAAATATTTATTATAAAAAATAGGATAATTACAGTAGATGGCCATTTGGTCATTTTAATTACAAAAAAAAAGGGTCATTCGGTGTATATTCGGTGTACATTCATGTATACGCAGATGTATAGAGTGTATCATAATGTATATTCAGTGTATAGCTCATGTATAACTAATCTATATTGTATAGTCAATGTATACTTTCTAAATATTTCTCTGTTACATTAATTGCAAATACTCCAAAATATTTTCTACTTTACACTAGAACAGATGGTATAATTTCATTCTTATGATGTTACTACAGTGAACAACCAAGTAAAGTTGCAGTGGACGATGCTCGACATAGTGGAAGATAAAAGTTGCAACAGTTGCCTGGTAATTTAAAGGAATTTACACATAAACAAGAAAACTCTTAACCATTTGCCAGGAAAGGAGACTCAACACCAAATATCCTGAGGTTCATATGCTTCACACAATATTATGCAACAATTAATTTTCAATAAGCTCCCGAACCCAAATTCAACACCATAAACTCCGGTCCCCTTCTATAAGCCTACCACCTAAAAGTAGTACGAAAATATTACTTTACTACGAGACTTCAAAGTGAACCCAGTAGATAACAATAAAGATTATAAATTTTTATAACCAAGAAATTCCCGCGGGATAGTGATTGCAGGGTTCAAAGCTCGAGGGGTAACAAGCGCCCCCCTCTCTACCCTTCTCCACTTAAATATCAAGCTTTCGTCTGCAGTAGGATTCAAAAACGCGACATCCACCTAATTTTAGGTCACTAATAGTGAATATAACCTGATAACTTGATTTCACTCCAAATCATTTTAACATTTTATCTTCCACAAAATTACTAAAAGAATCAAGGACTTTGATAATCAGATTACCAAATGATAATTCTCAAATGAACATCTCTTTCTTCACAAGGTAGGGGTAAGACTATACACACCACCCTCCCCAGAACCCCACTTATGAGATTACTCTGCGTATGTTTTTCTTGTTGTAATCCTCAAATGAAGGTACAGAACTAAACACCCAATCAATCAACTGAATATGCCTCAATCATCAACTAGTCTAGTTTGGGCGTATTAATCCTTTATATTCAGTCTACTTTATTCAATCACATCTCATTAGAATATAATTTGTCTTAAAGTAAGAAGATAAACAAAAAGGCACAATTTACAAGGCTGGATCAAGGAAAGCACATTTCTATTCTACTAACAGATTGATTAATGCCCTAATAGTTGCATCAAAGGCTAATTACATACATTTAGATGCAAAAATATGATTGTAGGATACTTACTGTCACGTATAACTTGCCGGAAGTTCTTGTAATCGCTGCCTTGAGACGATGTATCGGAATCAGACATGGACATGATTGATTCTCCACCCAAAAAAATAATCCAATTTCCTTCTCTCTCACTCTCTCTCTCTCTGTGGCCTTTATATAACTGATCGATCACAGAGATCGTTGTAATCGAAATTGGAATTGGAAATGGAAATTCTCAGTGGTTTAACAATCCACAGAGAGAGAGAAGCGTCGTAGAAATATCGGGCAATTTTCGCACGTTGACTGTTGAAAGGCCCGAAGTTGAATTGTCTCCGACGATATGACTATGACCCGGAAGATTTGATCATTCTCCGGGTCGAACCGCCGTCCAAAGGTCCGTAAAAACTTTCGTGGTCAAACGACAGCAGGTCAAATCATCTAATTTGTAATCTCAATTCAAATTATTTCTTAGGATATTTTTTTAATTTATCATATTTGATTAATCAAAATGTTATTTTTACAAAAAGAGCATATTCCCCTTGACCACTACATTCCGTGATTCCTCCGCTCTTCATCTCCGCCTTCATTTTTATAGTATTTTTTTAAATTACATATAAATATTTTAGATACTATCTTTTTGTTTATGTGTCGAGCATTAAAAAATAAATATAAAAAACATACTTAATTTAACATATTTTAAAAAATAACACTATATATTTTAATTTGTCATAATTAAAAACGTTTAAATGTGTATAAAAATGTAATCAAAGACATACATGATCGACTCTCAATCCAAAAAGCAAAAAATAATATATTTTTTTTGACATATTAGTTTTTATACATGATCTCTAGATATGTTTGTTTTACCCCTCTCTAAGAGCCTCCACCCGTTTTACTTTGTTGGTGATTCAAACTCACAATTTTTGGATTGAAGGACTGAAAGTGAGGGGTGTTTACCATCCGAACAACTCCCTTTTGTCACATTATCTCTAGATGTATTTTTATTTTGAAATAATGAAACAATTTGATATCCAAATTTACAAGTAGACTCCTGTTATTCTTTTTTGGGTATGCCTATCGGCGAAGTTTTACGGAGCTTTGTTTTTTAAGGAAAGTGCCAGGAATTTGTAGGTAACTAATTAGGAAAGTTTGGAGAATTAGTATTTAATTTTATTTTTTATTTTTTAAAAAATAATTTTTACTTATAATTTTTTACGTGACATGATTAAACTCATAATATTAAAAAATATTGGTACATTTTATATATATTTAATTTAAAATCATAAAAAAAAATTAAAAATATTAAATCAGAATCGCACGGAGTACTATTTCTTGAGAAAATTATGTCCGCGTTTGATGTTATTAATTTCATAGACACGGTTAAGTTTAGAAAATTATGTCCGCGTTAGAATGATTCCAGTATTATCAATATTATATTACCGGTGGAATTTTTTGGTGACACGAGATTAGCTTGAAAAGTAGTAAAATTTTGAATTTGACTTTCATTTGCTAGGCTTTAAGTTGAGGCAAAAGGTTTTAAATATGATGCATTTACATTTACATGTAAAAGAAATCTCTAAGATAAATATATTGTTAGTGTCATATTAAATTGATTTGTTATATCAGGTTATTTATTTATTTATCATATCATCACATTAGATTTAACAAGAAAAATTACATTTTATTGTATCAACTTAATTAATTAATTTGTGCATTATACTGATGATGAAACTATTTAAATATATAGTGGTGGTACCAATTATAAAGTACTAAATTAAGATTTTTATAAGCAATACATTTATCATTACGTACTATATATTCTATATGTATGTTCAAGAGATGGACTTTATTTAATTTCTTATTTTTTCTTAGGACCTTATGTCTTAATTTTTATTCAGTAAACAAGTTTATCAATCATGTTTTTTGTCAAACCTAAATTTATTTTTTTATATTTTTGATTTCTTTTCGCTTTAACGCCCCGAGGATAAATACAGATGATGGCATTAGAACTCATGGCTCATGTTCTGTCACAGATTCATGAAGTAAGGTCCTTATTTTACTATTCCTCTGGTTTCAGTCCATCAATCCTCTTATATTCACTTGTTTCGCTCTATAATTCATTGGTATGTATCTACCTCAGACTTCATCATGTAGTGTCTTTCTCTTTTATTTATTTGTTAATAAGGTCTGGTAGTGCACGGTTTGAAACTTGATGAATAATGAACTTGCCTCTTTATTCTTTTCCACTTAAGCATCTAACTTTTTTTGTCTGCGGCATGGTTCTCAAAGCTTAGGTCTAGTGATAAGAGCGCAACACATAATATTTGAATTAAACATACATCATGAGTTGTGCACGAAACTGAATTTTTATTGCTTAATTTTTCGTTACAACATATATATAATGGTAATGGTTTTTTAAGATACCAATTAGGAAACATTGTGAATCAGCAGCCGTGATTCTTGAAATGAAATATAATATTATTTTTGTTTTTCTTTCATTTAATACCTATTGATATTTCAAAAGTTTCTTTCGATATAACCCTCAACCCGAGCAGAAGTACGATGTGTCTGAAAACTCACTATTAGCTACCAAAATTCTTCCTTTTGATGTAGATATGACTAAAATACACATTTTTGCCAGAATATAATCAGGACTTGTTCTGATTTTATCTGTTAAATTATGTTGGCTGAATCCATTGGTGACCCCCTAAAGTTGGCAGCAATTTTCACTTAGACACCTCAACTAGGTTTTGTTCATTTTAGACATGTCATGTCAAGTCCCGCTATGTCATTTTGACACATTTTTGTAAATCAGCTAACATTACAAAATATGTGTAATCCACTCGCAGGTGACATGGCATGCTAACTAATAAAGGGAGGACACGTCAGTTTGGTTCACCAAAAAAAAAACTTACAAGAAGAAGAAAGAAAAACTATTTAAACTTATTTTTAAAAAATATTTCAGTAATAAAAAAAATCATTTTCTAGAAAATTCATCTCAATCAACAGGAACTCCTCTTTATCGGAAAAATGGAGTTTCACTGGATAAAATTATGAGATTAGATCTAATTTTTCTCCAATGACTTATTATATTTAATTTTAGAGTTAATGATTTTAATTTTAGATAAAATGTGTTTTGGTGGAAGAGAGGAAGGAAGAGATAAAGAAAGTGACAACAATGGTGGATCTCCATCTCTTTCCGGCGAGTTGTAGATTTAATCTGGAGTAGTACTTATCGATAGTAATTTTCTGGTGAAGTTTATTCGTGTTTCATTCTTTTACATTCTTGTAAGAAATTTTAAAATCAGTGCAGTGATTTTTTTTATTTTGTTCAAAATCAGAGCATTTCTATGCTTTTACAAGATTTTTCCAAATTAATTTGGTGGTCATTTGATGAATGATGGTGGAAGGTGGAAGGAGAAAGATGGAAGAAGAAAAAATTTCAAAAAAAAAATGT
Source organism: Solanum dulcamara (assembly GCF_947179165.1). Taxonomy (NCBI): domain Eukaryota; kingdom Viridiplantae; phylum Streptophyta; class Magnoliopsida; order Solanales; family Solanaceae; genus Solanum; species Solanum dulcamara. The sequence goes on along the minus strand of NC_077241.1, from coordinate 76,120,412 downwards.
TTTTCACGCGCTCAAAATGAGTGCAACACAAGCACTTTGTCAACTCAGCAAAAAGTGTCAAAATGACACAGCGGAGTATGACATGAGGTGTCTAAAATGAATAAAGTCTAATTAAGGTGTTTAAGTGAAAGTTGGTGTCAACTTTACGAGGTCACCGATGGATTTAGCCAATTATGCTTTTAATTATTAACTTAATAGTATCATTTTTCCCTCTTTATATTACATAAGTCAAAATTAACATCCTAAATGTTATTTTGAGTCAACTAATGTTTCACTATGTGAGACAAAAAAAAGTGCCATATTCATATGATGAAAGCGAACTATGCACTACATATTATTTTATGTGAAAGTGGTCAACCATACTGCATTAGTTATACTAGTAATCAAAATATATCAACTCGCTCTTGAGGCTACTTAACCATCTTTAAAATAATGTGTATAAATTACTACATAGGACAAATGTTTGTCTTTCAATGTAACATCACCCCTGAGGATAAAGATTATACTTTCAATAAGTATTCGATTTCCAAAGGGAGAGAAAAAGTCTATAATGAAAACGTTTTCCCTTAACATGTAGTGTTTGTTGTACATGCAACTCTTAGATGTCAAAATATATGGAGATAACTTCATTTCGTGTGACTTTGCGATTAATGAAAGTGTTGAAAATCATATAAATCAAGATTCAAATCCCTTATTTGAATTGGTTGTTGTTGTGGAGGGGGGGGGCAACATAGGCTCAAACATGTCTAAAGCTATCATTAGTAAAATTATTTCGTATTTGTGTTGGTGAAATATAATTAATATTTAATGTTATATGTAATAAATCTTAGATGTCAAAAATATGGAGATGATAAGAAAATCTACGAAAGTGATTCTTTTAACAACTAGTGAGTTGGGACTTCTTGCATTGGTCCCGCCAAGTACTCAATAAGACAAATTAGCAGGATGAGGAAACCTAGATGAGGGCTGTCAAAGACAATAACAACTCATGTACACCAACAAGAACCTTTACTACTTTCTTGTATTGGCTTAGGTACCACAAGAAATGAAACAACTCAAACAAAAAAAAAAGTTTTCATTCATCACAACTTACAATGAATATGTACCTTTCTATATATCTAGTTGTACATAATAATGAGATTCCATAGGTAAGTTTTTGTCCTAGCTCTTTTTAAAAAAAAAGTAGGCAAGGGATTATAAAGTGAGGAATCGAACTTTACCAACAAAGTAAAAATTCAAGTAGTCAACCAAGTGAGTAACTACGATTTCCTTTCGTCCTCTTTTTTATCTTTCATTTCAAAGGTTTTTTTTTGTTCAATATCTGTATTGGAAGTCACGATTAATCTAAACAATGCAGCCCAATTAATCTAGGTTAGCATTGCATAACACCATTAAGGAGAAAAGCGCTTCCTAACATAATTTTTTCTACATTCAGAACTTACATTTGAAACATCTATTTAAGGTTGAAAAATCAAATCCATCCCACCACAAACACTCCATGGTCACTCCGAAATGATGTTAGACTCCAATCTCCCAAACAAGAAAAGTTTGACAAAGAAACTCACCAATTTGACCAAGTAATGAGTAAATCAATGCAAGAAAACTTACAACAACAAAACGCCAAATATTTCACTTTGCTTTAAAAAGTCCTCCAAAATCTAATAAGTACATCAAAAACAAAATTAAACTAAATATTTTTCACATGATATATGATACTATCATATGTCTATTTTTGTTATGTAGGTGATGGGGTTATTAAACCTTTTAGATCATTAACCTCATTGTTGTAAATTCCAATATTATTATTATACCTGCAAAGCACCTTGCACTTGACCACATTGTCATAGACATAGAACCCTGGTGTAACCATGATCCTAACCATGTTAGGGACCAACTTCTTGGCCCTGTCTGCACCCATGTCCTCCATGTATACTGAGTCAAATTTCATCTCTTTATCCACTCTGAAAATAGGCAAAGTTGGGTGCAGTGAGTTAGCCAATAAGTGCACTAGCCAAACTGCTTTTGATGCACCAAAAAAAGCTTGCAATAGTGGTTCAGGCCAAGCACGGTTCCATCCTAACATAGCAACAATTTCACTCATTTTCCTATCACAAAACTTGCTGAATTCTTCACTGTAAAATCTTGTCCCTTTGCTCAATACTTCCTCCCATGTTAAGTCCTTTAATCGATTGTACAAACTGAAATTCGATTCGCAACGATCAATGGGGTTCAAGATTTGGTTACAAGAACTCTTTTGGTATCCAATAGATTCAAAATCCTCATAAAAAGCTCTGTTTAACAAGGCTTCAAGATACACAAGTAAGCCTCTGGGGTTTCTTGAAATTGAAATCTTGATTTCATATGGTTGAAGTAGTAATGCAATTCGGTCATAAACTTTGCTACCAATTTGTCTAAGCTGAAGAGTCATCGATCGACTTAAAATCCTAACAGATGATCTTGCCTCAGAGACCATAACCAAGAAATGCTCAATCACTTTATCCTCTTCACCAAATTTCACTCTTTGGATCAAATTTAAAGGGGATTTGTTGGTCATAACATTGTTGCTACAAACATCAAGACCAGATTTCAAGTTGTGACAGTAAATTTCAAGTTTGTTTAGCTTTTTCTCAAGCTCAACCATAGAAAACTTCAATCTTGATGCTTCTAAAACAGCCTCATCTCTTTTTCGTGTAGCTTGAATTAGCTTATGTGAAACCTCAGCCAATGCAATTTTCCATTGTTCCTCTCTTGTTGACACTCCACCAACAGAAGATGACTCAACTTCTGATGATGATGATAATCTTGGACTTTTTTTAACCAGATTAGACAGAACAGATTTGAATATACCACCATGTGGGCTATTTACAGAATTGCCCTTGTTGTCTAATGGAACCACAGTGATTCTCTCCCTATTGCTTGGCCTGCACTTGTTACACAAAACTCCCTTTTCATCATTTTCTTGCCTCTTTTTGTTAGACACTTTGCCTTTATTCTCTGTTTTAGAGTGTAAAGGTGTAGGATGGTGCCTGTATTCAGCTTCACTTGGTGTTGTTTCTGCTCTAAAGCTGCTTCTCCCTTGTGAAAACTCCTCTTCTTCATTCCCTTCTTCAATCTACAATCAAAACACAAACCAAAAAGGAAAAAAAATCAATCTTTTTGAGAAAAAAAAATCATCTAAACAGAATTTCCCTCAATACCCATAAGAGAAAAAGGAGTAAAAGAGTGAGGAGTGAACTTACAGGAGTAAAAGGCGAAGATGAATTAGCCATGGAAACTGAATTAAACGAAAAGGGTATTGAGTATAAACTAAAAAGATTGTTTCTTTATGTTGAAAATCTTAAAGGGTGTTGAAAAAAACTCATCTTTTTAAGAAAAAAAAAATCACAATTCAAGAATCAACGAGCAAAAATCAAGAATTTGCTTGAATACCCAAAAAAGAAAAGTGGGTTAGAGAGGAAATGGTGAACTTACAGGAGTGAAAAGAGGAGGATGACGAGGAGAAATGGAGGATTTTGAGGAGGAAGAAGAAGAATTAGCCATGGAAATTGAAATTAAAACCAAAAGGGTGTGTGATTATATAAACTATGTAAGAAAAAGATTGATTCTTTTTTTGTTAAAAAAAAAACTCAAAATGTGTTTTTTTTTCGTCGGCTTGTAATCATGGTTTTGAATGAATCGCACAACAGATTTGCAGGTTTTTTTTTCTGAAATCTGAAATTATATTTCAGCTTCTTCCAAGCTATAAACAGCAGCCCCCACCCCCACCCCCACGCCCTACCCCCCACCTCGTGGAGAAATCAGAAGAATCAGGATTTACCAGGTCAGAATTATGAAGTCTACGCGCTATGAAGTGTTTTGGGCGTTAACAATGGTCTACTATCACGTGACTTATGGGTTCGTGAGTTACACGTGCTGATATTGAGTTTGGGTCTTCGTTATGACTTAATGAGTCAAATGTCAAATGTATTTTAATTTACGTTTAATACCTTTTTTCTTAATCCTCTTTATTTAGTAGAAATAATATAATGTGTGATTCAAATTAAATCAGAATTTCAATACGAACATCAAAGACTAAGTGAAAAAAATAAAAAAAATATTCGCCAACTATCCTTTTTGAGATATTATTAAGTGAATAACTCTTTTTTTATTTGTAATTTATGACCTATTTAGAATAAGTTATTATAAATAGTAATAATATTCAAAAAAAAATTATATGTAAAATTGAGCAATATATAAGTAAACACTATATGCAAATTTTATATTGTCTAGAAGGAAAATTTTCTAAGGATTATATTTGTACAACTTTTAAAATAGAAATAAAACTTTAACAATGGCTTGCGTAAATGAATTAATTTGCATTATGTAACATCCATTTTTAAAAAAATCACTTTAATTAGATTTTTTCAATTCACGTTAATTAAATTTTTTCAATTCACGCTTGAAATTGAAAATCTAGCTAAAGATAAAAGAATTTTATCCAATCTCAGAACGCAGTACCATTTTTGGTAGTCTCTTATTCTTATTTGGACACCATTTAAATGGAGATAATTTAACATTTAAATTTGGTTTATAAGAATTTGCAATTTTATATGTATAGAATAGGTAACTGTGTTTAACTTAACCAATTACTGTAAATTCGACATAGGAAAAAATTGAATAAATGGTTGTAAATCATCTAACATGTCAAATTTTACAATTAGAAACATTAAGTAGGAAAATGATTCAATCAATCTTGATTTTATTTGTTTATTTTTGTAATTTTGCTTTTAGAACTTAGAAGGAGACCATGATCATGGTACTCAATTATAACAAAACAAATAGTAATAATTGAGAACACTTGCTTGCTAGGAACCCACACACTATTAGATATTACTATAGTTTAGGGCATATGTTTTTCACATATTTCTTGCATCAATTAATAAAATTATTATAAAGAATGAAATTATTAAAATATTAATAATATTTTTAATTCTTTTATTTATTTATTTTACTAATCTATATTTGCAGCATTTATGAGTAGGCCCATATCCTTGTCTAGAGTAATTAAATAAGGACAGTGATCTCCCAAAAAATGGTTCGATAGTTTTTTTGGATTTGTCTTTTAACCAGCTAGGCAGCTATTTGTTAAATTTCCACCATACCTCTTTATAAGTTTGCCTGTTTGGTCAAAATGGATTTTTATCTTCTTCCAGCCAAAATTTCAAAAAGAAATCTTTTGAATTTCAAGAAGGACAATATAACATGTTAATAAATTAGTATAAACTAAATGAAGCAAAAAAAAACATCATGTGAAATTTTATTTCTTTTGATAAAATTAGTAAAACTTTATGTATAGTCCTTTCGTCATGATTTTGGAAATTCCAAAGCTTCACAATTTGTCATTTTTCAAATGTCACTGCCGTATAATGTCGACTACTATGCACAGGTGTCCGTGCTAATACGGGCTCGGTGTCTGTTATTTTTTTTTTATGTGACATAAATAGCATTTAGAGATTCAACTAAATTTTAATATCATTTTTAGATATTTTAAGTTGTTAATTATCGTAATTTATTGGATTTTTATATAATTTTTAAATAATATATGTTATTTTTTTATCCTAATTTATGTGACATCGATACAATTTTAAAATTTTTAATTATTGTGATCTATATTACTTTTACATTATTTTCAAACAATGTATGCTACTCATCCGTCCCTATTCATGCGACAATGATTCGAGAATCAATCGAACTTTTATATATCTTTTAGATATTTTAAGTTGTTAATTATTGTGATTTATAATATTTTTTACGTAATTTTGAGATATATATATTACTCTTTCTGTTTCAATTTATGTAGCATTGTTATTTTATATATCTTTTAAATTTTTAAGATGTTAATTCTTGTTATTTATATTACTGTTACGCCATTTCAAATTAATATATGTTACTTCTGCACTAAATTTTGATATTCAATTGAATGTTTTATATGTTTTTTTAATTACTATGATTTATAGTATATATTATGCAATTTTTAAATAATATATGTTATTTCATTTTTTTCAATTTGTGCTGTACCAACAGAGTTTTGAGAATCAATCAAACTTCTTATACCTCTTTTAAATATTTTAAATTATTTTTCTTTTTTGAATAATGGTATTTATATTGGATTTTTATTGAACTCAAATTTATATCTAAGAGCCTCATATTTTAAGGTGTCTTGCCTAATAAAGACGATATCATATCCAAATCTCAAAATTAAAACCTATTAAAATGAAAGTAGCACTTGCCTATTCACTGCTACCTAGTTGATGTGATGTACACACCATTTTTGCAATACGTAAATGAAAGACCAAATTAAAGTTAGTAATTAATGTCACAATGTTTTGTTCATTCTGCATTTACTACCACCATGGTACACCCAACAACCACTTTCTTTCATTATTCTGCCTCTTTTAATTTTATTTTTATGGAATCCTTTTTTCCTATAAAAAGAAAATAATAATCAAAGGTTCGCTCTATTTAAAATCTTAAGAGATCGTTTGATTTGGGAAATAAATTATCACAAAATTATAATATGGAAACTAAATATTTAGTAGATAAACTTTTATGGGAAAAGAGTTAAAAAGAATTTTTTACTTTTATTTATTTGTTAATTTTATTCTTCATTATATTATGGGGCCAATTATACCCCGTTGTTATCAAATCTAACAAAAATATCCTTCAATAAAAATAGACCAAATTCATTTAAAAATATTCGATTTCAATTAAATTATTTATGACGTCCTTTTAATTCGACTTCTAATATGAAGGTTAAATATATACATATTCAATAATTATTACAATTTTAATCTACAATTCTATAAGTTAATGAGTATAGAGGTAAAATTATAATGATTGAAGTCTACATCCATCCCTGAATGTCGTCGGGTATTGTTAACTTCCACGCCATTCTTGTAACTGTCACCTGCAATCCGCGCAGGTGTGTCCGCACCCCCCTGAGTGGACGAGAAAGAAAGGATAAACTTATCAAGTTAAAATTCTTAATTTGTTATCAATCATGATGAATGTAGAGCTACAGTGTCGAGTTTATTTGAACCTAGTATTTTTGAGTTTGAACACAAATTATAATATTTTATTAAAATTGCAACAACTTGGAAATCTGATCAATCCATAATTATACAAATACAACATATTTAATACTACATATTTTAAAGATAAAACTCATATAATATTCTAAATTCACCTTTATGTTACTTATATATATATATATATATATATATATATATATATATATATATATATATATATATCCAATTTAAAATATGTAGTGATGCTGAAATTTTCATCACTTGTAAAGAGAGAAATAGTTCATATGCCGATACCCTTTAATTACAATCATACAATAAGCAGGAAAAAAAGTCATGGAAAATTAAATGTTTCATTCAATTACGTATATTCTTTATTTGCATGAGAATCATAAAGGCAAAAGAATGAAGTACCAAAAAGAGTGAAATTAAATTAACAGTGTGAATGCAAAATAGAACCATTTATTTAGATTTAAGTTAAAGTCTCAAATATTTCGAGTCTTGAAAAATAAAAATAAATATTTCTTGATAACAATCATTTTACTTTTATTATAGTAGATTTATTTTGTACGAATCCGAGTATCGCTGAAAGAGCCTCATAGAAGTGGTCACTTTAGGCTAAAATCATCTAAACGTTAAAATGAAGAAAGTAAAGTTTTTGCATTTTTCAACCATAAGGTTGGCTATTCATCACTGGAATCGTTCCATCCTAAAATTTACTTAACATGTCATATTTTCCAAAATCAAATTGTGTACCATTTTATTTGCAATCTTTACTACTTAGTGGTTCCATCCTAAAATTTACTTAAAGTTCATATTTTCCAAAATCAAATTATATATGTATCATTCTATTTGCAATCTCTACTACTTTTAGCATCGATATGAATTCATTGACCATACACATTAATCGAACTAATAAACTTCAAATTCTGAATGACAAATTAAACCAAAAAAAACAATCATGTGTTTCCTTATGCAATTCTTCTTAAATACAAACAAGAGTGCATTCATATAATACAACCATTTTAGATGAAAGCACCACCTCCTTTTTTGTTCTGAATTTACACAACTTCATATACATTACTATTTCACTATTGTTTCAAACAAGCAAGAGTAACTTTCATCCTTGGATACTACTAACGAGAGTGTGGTCAGATGTAAGGTTTTCTTCACTTTTAATTAGAATCTCAAATCAAGTCCTAAGAAACAATATTCTTTTGTTAATAAGTGTTTTACTTCCATTAGTGAATTTGCTTGTCACAAATCCGCACTAATCGAGCTAATTGACTTCAAAAAACGTATGGCTAAACCAAACAAAACGTTCACATGTGTCATTTTGAAATTCTTTCATACAAACTATAGCACTAGCTAGTAACATTCATATAATTTATTTATTTTTATAATGTGATGTCTTCACCAATTTGCGCACATCTTAATTAATTTCACGAGATACCTATTATCCCTCACTAGCCATAGATATTAAATAACTTGTCCACCAAAGTTGAAATAAATGGAAAACAATCGTTTAGTGTTTTCGTTTCCATTCAAATTTGAACATGTGAGAGACCTTATGATACTCCGGCGGAGGTTCTGATTGGCGAAAATTTATATTATTTATTCATGGTTAAAATATTTTTTTATGTATATATAGTAGATATCGAACCCCCTTCGATTAGTTCACATGTCTACTTGAACCCCCTTACTAAAAATTCTGACTCCGCCACTACAGTTACGTCATTACTTATTAATTACTAGCTAGGTCACAGTTCAACTTAGTAACATTCATAATATAACCCCATTTCTCATGAAAATATCAGCTTTAGTTTATCTTTGTTCTGATGATGAATTTACACAACTTTCCAAGAAGTGAAAAAAAGCAAAAGTCTAGACTGAAACTCTGAAAGGTGTCATTCTCAGCATTAAATTAAGAAGGGTAGCTAGGTGTTTAAATTTGGTGGTGGCATTGAATATGAATATGAATATTCATGGTAGCAGTATTAACTCCCTTCATCTACCTTTCATTAAATTTCATAGGCAAAGATGGACACATATCATTAATCAAACATACAGAAGCAAAAAAAGAGAGGGGGAATAGGGCATGTGAAAGTAATAAATGAGACACAATGTGAAAATAGATCCAGCAGTCATTGTGCACTATGTTTTGTGATTGTAATGTGGTCCCTCTTCATTTTAAATTAATTTTATATTTATAAGAGGCGCTGACTATTTCCAGAAGATCACGGGTATCTGTTTTTAATATTTATTTTTAAAAAATAAAGAAATAATTTAGACACAGAATGCATTTATTTTGTAACAAAATTGACAATAAATAGTTTACACTAACTCAAGAACGACATATTTAAGTAAGAGTTATGATCCTAATTTCGACGGTTAGCTCTTTTTGAAATAATTGTTTAGTAAATGTCCTTTTTAAAAATTTAAAAAAAAAACTGTTGCAATTTATAAATATTTTGAATCACGTTCTAAAGATTTCTTTCGAGCAAATTAAAAATTTTATTAAAAAATATTAGACAATAATTTATAAATTTATGAGTTATTACAATATTAGAGGACAATCTAATATTTCATCGATATTAGACCCAAGTTAATGTTATTCATAAGAGTAATTACTCATGATCTATGTTTGCATAACCAATAAAAATAAGAATTCAATATTTTATCTAAAAAGGTATATTTGTGTAAATCAATCCAAAATATGTATTGATCTTTGTTAAAGGGAAAACTACCCAATCAGACAAACATCTCTATCACATCTATTAAATCTTTCATTACTTTAAAATAATTACATATACTCTACATTAATAACATAATTACTCATCTCTCCTAACCTTGCTCTGTCCACCCCTCTCTCCTTCTTTCTCTCGCTATGTCCTCTTTTTCTTTTCTCTCGCCTTCACTTTCTCTCTCCCACTCTTTTTGCTCTCTCTATGCATGAATATACTGATGAATGTATCAATGGATTTTTTGATAGTATAGTCTATATACATGTAAATATTGGATATCAAATACATTGATGGAATTAGTATGAGATACACGGGATGAAATTGATATCAGATGCACTAGATGAAGTTGATATCAGATACACTAGATGAAGTTGATATGAGATATACGAGGATAAAATTAATATCAGATATATTGAGTCAATTGACTGAAATTAATTTTGAATACATAAATACATAAAATTGATACTGGATACACGAGTACATAAAACTTGTGAAATTCAAACACATTATAAAATGCAAATATATTGGGAGAGAGGCGAGCGAGAGAGTCAATCAACATATCTGGAACAAATTATACATAATTTGAGTCGCATGTATTTGAGATACATGTATCTGGTGAACAACAAATGGTACGGAAGGTAATTTATTAAACTACTGTGTCTGAATGTAATTACGATCAAAACTAAGGAGATTTGTGTTGTTTCCTATTTTTTAAATGGTTGATAGGAAGTACACGATATATGCATAAAGTAGTTGGACTAGATCTTGGTCTTCATGAAAAGAAGATTGGGCTTTATAACCCAGAAGCCCAGCCCACTATTAAAAATGACCTGACACTTAACACCTTTGCTGGCACGTACTAGAACATTCCTCGCGAAACCGTCAGTTAATTTAAACAGTTATTAATAAAAAAAATCCGATATCCGTAAATCTATATATTTTTTCATCTGAATATCAGGAAAGAAATATCCTTCTTCGTATTGTGGATTAATTCCTTCTGATCCGATTCAATCTTCGCAAAGTTTGTTAAATTCTGATTTTTACAGGTAACGTTCCGTCAATTTTCTCTGATTAGGGTTTAATTTGCTTGTATTTACTGTAAAAAAGAAGAATTTTTGGTTTAATTTGAGGATCGATGATAGTTTTTATCGTTAGAACCTAATTTATGGTTAGTATTGTTGGAAATTTTCTGTATATGATCTGTTCTTCAAATTTTGAGTTGATCGCGGCGATTAAATGAATGGTTTATGCTCGTAAATGATAAATGGACTATCTTTCGGTTTTGTTGGTAATAGAATTGCAGGAATTTTGTTGATTTACTCAAACAATTATCTCCATAACTTTCTGTATGGTTTCTCTTATATTCCAAGATCTCTTGTTATTCTTATTGCTGTTGTTTTCTTATTGTTTTTTTTTGGGTCGGGTTCATTGATTAAGAATCTCTAGTAGCAAGGAGGATGTAACCACGTTGTTTTTTTGGTGGTTGTGGGGGTGAGGGTTGTTTGGTTTTTGATAGATGGGTTAGGTAGAGAGAATTTTGATATATGATGTATTGGTGGTTGGCCTTTTCATTCTTAAGTTCAGCGTTTTCTGTGTTCGTTTATTGTTAGCAATTTACTAGACGATTAGTTGAAGGTAGGGCGTCTATTTTTACTTGTCTAGTATTGACTTGACACACTTTTAAGAGCAATAAATAAAATGACAATTGTACTATATCACCCTTTGAATATAATAAATATAATGTCTTGGGAAATGCATTGGGGAAATGACTATAGTTAATGATATGGGTAAATTAGGAACTAAGTGTTAAATCTCTTGATATTCATTTTAGTATAGTGGACAAATAAAGATGGACGGGGAGAGTAGTAATTTCCCCTAGATAGTGGGACAGGTGATATTTTCTTTATTGGTGAGACCAACTAGGAAGTTGAACTCTCCTCAACTAAAATAAGACAGATTATATGTATTGGAAGTTAGTTCCCAATGGGATGTCTAGCTACCGGTAGGAAGAATGAAAGGAGAAGTGAGAGTGAGCGGTAGTGTTGTGCAAAATGCTAAATGCAAACAACTCAGATATCTAGGTTTTGTCTTTTATCTTTCAGAAGACTCTTAAATTGATCAGAAGTAACATAAAATTGAAGTAGGGATGTTGGAGTTTGGAGCAATACAAAAATGGTGTAGAATAAGATCAGCCCATCCACAAAATGAATTTCATTAGAACAATATGTTAAGAAAAATGAACAATCATATAAGATCGGACAAGACTAGAGGAGATCACATTAAATGTGGGCAAATTAGAATGTAAAAGGCAACACAGATTTAGTGGATTGAAGCTACCCACAAGGGTGTCCGAGTTGGTTGAGCAGGGAATATCCCAAATGGGAGGTTTCAGGTTCGAAACCCTCTGCATGTTTTCTCGGTTGAGTTCGTCGTACATGGATTCCCTAGTGCGGTTTACCTCTCAGGTATGATTTGTGGGCTATATTACACCGAAGCAGTTTACTCTGGTGCACTCGAAGTGTAACGGCTGTGAGTTCCTAGTCATAAAAAATGGAAAAAAATGGATCCATATTTAAATAATATCAACTTGTTGAATTTAGGGTCTAGTTGTTGTCCTGATATATTTAGGGAATCTTTGGTTCTTGAGAAACCCAATTTGCCTAACAAGGGAAACTACTCAGCAGTACTGGTTTTAAACTAAGCCTAACTATAGCAGATTATAGCGTTGACCACAATTGTGAGAATAAGGCGCCAATGATTTGTTGATTGACTAATTGGTAGGGAAGATGTTCGTCTAACTTGTGTCATAGTATCTGTACCCCTAAGAAAGGATCAACACCTTATAATGGTCCCTTCACACCACTGTACTCCTTGACTTTATCCAAATGTTTAATATCTTTTGGTTTGAAAAGAGAGAAAGTCAGTTGGAGGATTGTTTTCACTTGGATTTGCGAAGCTACTATTGGTGTGATAGAAACGAAATACTAGTTAAAAGATTTGCATTCATACTATAATATATAGAATGCAGTTTACATGCAAGTATGTCTGCTTATATGTAGCGGCATACACTGCTACAATAGTCAAAAAGGTGACTTATGTTTGAGCTTCAATGTACAAAGTAGCAAGGGATAGACGATAGAACTATATTTTGGGGAAGACAAATGGAGATTACGAAACACGAGTCACCAAATTTCAAAGTTTACTCCTGGTCACAGTTCCAAGTAATTTTGGTTCCAAGAGAAGGAAGTCTTATACAGCTTTCACTTTCTTATCATTTCACAGTGGATTACATTCATATTTTCTTGCTTCTGTACAGTTGAAATGCTTGCCTTGTTTGGGTTCAAGGTCATATGTCCAGACTTATTTCACTTTGTCTGTTTCCACCACTGTGCATGAAGATATTGTTGTTTATAATACATTTTACTGAGTGAAGCGACCTTTGGTTTATTTTCAGGCAAAAAGTTGAAAATGCAGGGAGGCAGAGACCCCTTTTCCAATTTTGGTAATCCTTTTGGAAGCTTTGGTGGTTTCGGCGGATTTGGAGGCCAGAGGAGTTTATTATCTGGCTTTTTTGGAGGCAGAGACCCGTTTGATGATCCGTTCTTCACAAACCCATTTGGAGGCATGTTTGGATCGACCCCTTTCGGTCCTCGCGGAGGCCCATTCATGGACTCTCACATGACTGGATTTCTGGAACAACAGCCTTCTGTCCCTTTCCAACAGCATTCTGTCCCCTTCCAACAACCTTCTGCCCCCTTCCAGCAGCCTAGGTCTAGGGGTCCTGTTATTGAGGAGTTGGACTCTGATGATGAGAAGGAGGAAAGGGATATTTCGAAAGATAAGGAACAGAACACAGAGGAGAAACAGAACAAGAGAAAGCATGCTAGGTCAAGAACTGAGCCTTTTATTGAATATCCAGATGATGGAGCAGGAGGTGAGCATAGTTCCATTATAATTATGTGTGTATAGTTAATTTTCATTTCCAGGGTTGTAAGGTCTTTGCTTGTATTGATATTGATTGAAGAATAATATATTACTTTAGCAGAGAGAAAGAGTAAGCAAATGGTATTCCAGAATGATTTCCAGAGAGCAAATAATGTCCAACAGCCGCAAGTACGTAGCTTTAGCTTTCAGAGTTCTACCGTGTCCTATGGTGGTGCAAATGGTACCTATTACACTTCTTCCAAAACAAGGAGGAGCGGAAGTGATGGAGTAAGTGATTTTGACTATAGCACTTATAGGACTATAGAGCTCGGGTTTGCTAGGGCCTTGCCATATCTTTCATTTTTGTTTGGATTTGCAGCTGACTTTCGAGGAAAGTAAAGAAGCTGATTCAGCTACTGGGAAAGCAAGTCACAGGGTTTCAAGGGGAATACATAATAAGGTATGTTCTTCCCGCTAACAGTAAAGGTGGAACTACCTATTTATTTTCTTGACTTCTCAAGACCTTGATTTTTTTTATGCATAAATGACTTGATGGAAGTTTGATAATATAGGGTCATTCTTTGTCGCGGAAACTCGATTCAGATGGCAGGGTGGACACCATGCAGACATTACACAACCTTAATGAAAGTAAGTGATTGCTAAACGAGAGTCCTCATTTGTTGGTTCCTGTGAACTGCTTCTGAATAATTGGTGTCTTTTGGTAGATGAACTTGATGGATTTGAAGAAACCTGGAAAGGAAAAGCTAGAAATCAGCTACCTGGCCTGTATGGTGGGTTTAATTTACAAGGTGATACTGGTAAGTATACTAGGATATGCTAGTATATCATTCTGTTTGCTCTCCTAGCTTTTCAACTCGTCTGTCTTCGCTATGCAAGTATGTCCTATACCATCCCATTTGTGTAAAACATCTTTAATACAGTATCTTTTTCTGGGGGGTGGGGTAAAATTCTGTAGGTTGGTGTTATGTTCCCCCTACTTTTTTTATTTTTCCATGGAGATAATTGAATATCATCTACTAGTTGAGAATAGGTTTTAGACTTGTTAGATAACGTCTAATGTTGTTGTTATTATTATTATTATAATAATATATATACACACACGTTTTTGTTTTCACACTAGCATTTTTTCGTTAGTGTAACGATATAAAATGAACTTAAATGAAGAAGTGGGATTTATATAGCCGATCCAGACTTGTTTGGGACTGAGACTTAGTTGTTGTTGTTTAAATATCCAACTACTACTCCTTTTTTCTCTTGTTCACATTTTGGTGGGATTTGGTTGATATAGTGAGTGTGATATCTTTGGTTTTGGATGACAAGAATACTTTTTCTTTTCTTAAAGATACTTGAATATCAAACCAGCTCTCCTTCTTTTGTTCACATTGTGGGAGAAATTGCACGATGTAGCGATGGGTGTGATATTTTTGGTTTTGGAAGTCTGGAGTCCTTTTCTTTTCCACAGAGATAATTGTATATTTGGCGGATATGGGTGTGATATATGTAAACCAGTAACTGCCAGACGGATATGAGGCCATTATTCTAATGTTTCAACTTCTTTGTTCTAGGGTCTGGGAGCAGTGTTCAGAATGGTGTGAATAGGGATGGATGGGCACTTCCTTCGACAGAGAGCGCACATCATTCGGGGAACCTCGGACAAGGTGTAGGTAATGCTGCTGGCCCTTCCCATCCAATGCATTCACGGAGGCCAAAAACAGATGCTGGGAATGTGATGGGTTCTTCAAAGGGCACCACTGGTAGTAATATGGAGAGAGCTAAGAAACGTTGAAGCATCTGTCGCAAAAGTTTCTGTGCTGCTTCACAATGTGTTGTCATGTATAGCAGCTACTCTAGCATCTTGTTATTCTGCTTTTCTTTTGCAGAAAGCAGGCTCATCTATGCACCCTTATCATTCCCGCATGCTACCATTGAATAATCGTTGTAGCAGTTAAGTAGCAAATTTGTGTAGCTGTTGTAATGTGTGGCCGCTCCCGCCCTTTTTATTGGGTGGTATGAGAGAGATTGGTCAGGGATGGTTGAACATAATCACGTAATATTAGTAGCTTGTAATTTTGATCAGTTGAATATGTTTTGCAGCTTCATAAACATAGGTTATTCTGGTTGTTGCACGTTTGATTATAGAATTGTTAGGCATGTGCATGCTTTGTTCTGTGAAAATGATCTATAAGGAGAAGTTGAGTCTTCTGGATGAATATTTGCATACAAATAGGCTTCTAGTAAATCACCTTCCAAACAATTATCTATTATACGTTCCCTTGATTTACTGATCTTGAATATTTGTCACATTACGTTCATTTAAAGAATAAAATTACAAGGTATGGTTTATAAAGTTACTCCTATTTGATAAAAGATTGATTGTTTTTTCTTAAATATTGTAGTTGGAAATAATAAAGTTTAGTCTTAAATTTCTAAATTGATAATTATTTTGGGATAAATTAGTCCTTTTTGCCGTAATTTGTGTTTGAATAAGAAACTTCTTTTAATTTGTGTTAATCTTGTCTTTTTGAAAACTCTATAAGCTCACCCTTCAGGTCTCTCTCGCGTCTTCAAGAAGACGCTATAAGCTCATCCTTCGGATCTTCCTTGCAAAGAAGATTCTATAAGCTCTCTTCTAGGGCCGGAGGCTAAGCAAGTTCATTTTCATTCCCTCAAATATGAAACAACTTTTGAATCAAAATGATGTTAATTTAGAATTAGAATGAAAAGAAGTACTCCCTTCATTTCAAAAAGAATGGTTTCCTTTTATTTTTAATATGTTTTAAAAAAAATGAGCCTTTTTCTTTTTTGAAAAAAAATTTAATTTCAACTTTTTACGTGACATGTTTAAAGTCACAAGATTAAAGGGTATTTTAGTGCATTTAACATAACTTTAATTTAGGACCACAAGATGAAAAAGTCTTCTTTATTTTCTTAAATTCTGTGTCAAATTAAATTAGGTTATTCTTTTTGAAACGGAGAAAGTAATTTTTATGATCTGAGTTAATTTCAAGGTCCATACACAGAACCAGTTATCTTCTCCTATATCAATACCTCTCTCTTTGTAAATTGATTATTGTTCTCTATATTAATTATATTATACTATATAATTCTGGATGAAAATCGTCTTCATAGTTAGTCTCCAAGTGGCTTCCTGTCTTTTCACAGAATTGGAAAACAAAATGAAAGTGAATGTTTTGCGCCAAAATGGGCTACGAGCCTACAAGTAAACAAACATTGTTCACAATTATTTCGTGGGCTTCTAATAACCACTATTAAGAGCTGGGCCTCAATTTTCGCACCGGAAAATGGCATCATTCAGAACTACCACAAGCTTTCTCGTCCGGGAAATTTTCCGTCCGTCAATACACTTACCAAATGTTGTTCGCTTCATCCATATCTCACCGGCGCCGTTTCGGGCGAAGAGCCTTGTTGTGAATCATCGGATTTTAACACGTAGTCTCTCTTTTAGTCCCATTAGGTGTGCGGCGTCGTCCAACGGTGGTGCTGATGATGGAAAGAAATCTCCTGCGCGGCTTGCTCAGGTCCAACAGCTGCTTTATGAAGCCAAGGAGCGAGCTCAAGCTGCTGGAAATGATCCTATTCCTAAGATTACTCTTGGTATTTCAATTGCCTCTTTTTGAATCTCATCTTTTTCCAGCTCCATTTTTCATTAACTTCCACTGAAAATGCCTGGAATTTATATTTTGAGGTTTCCTTCTTTTTTTTCTTATTAATTGAAAACTATCGGGACTTAGATTAGCAATGTATAGAACACCTTGTCTTGTAAAATTTATATTTTTGCACGTTTTAGCGTTTGTTTTGGTCTCTCAGAGGATTAAGGTCCATTTTTAAATGAAGTAACTGTAGCATAAGTGTTACAGCCTTGAAGAAGATTTAGAGCTTAAAATTAGTTGGTGCTTCATCTCTATTTGAGATTGTCTCAATGGCCTATCCTTTCGCTTCTATTTCTATGTAGGGATACTTGATAATTTTATTGGATTAAGCAAAATGTAATGTTTTTTCACTGACTGATTGCATATGAAATGGTATTCTAGAAATCAATTGTGTAAATATATTACCTTACAAGTGATGTCGACATGGCTAAGCTATAGTGGTGTTAGCTTGGAAGTTGGATTATAAGATAAGGTCAGCAAATGAGTTTTGTGTTATGCTGAGAGTGTTACTTCTTCAGTGATTCTTTTTTTGTTTTGGGAGTTAGTATACTTGGTCTCAGATTTATTTGTGATTTTCAGCGGAAAGATTTTGAGGAATTTGTATGTGAAGCACAGAGTGGTAGGTGGTAGGGAAAATTGTCTAGAGTAGCCACAAATAATAAAATACTTCGGACTGCTTCTTACTAAAATGACTGCTAGAATATGTATAGCCTAAGCCTTAGTGCATAGAGTTGCCAGATACTTGTTGGTGGAATAAATTAAGTACACGGTGGAAAAAATGAGGTTCGCATAAACTTGCCCACACACCACATTCATTTATTTTTTTTAAAAGAAAGGATGTGTATTGCATAATATCAATGTCAAAGACTATGGGGATACTAATCAAATTTGCACCACAGGTAGAGTAGGACTAAAGAGACTATTGCCAATTGGAACTTATTCTAGATTTCCTTTTTAACTTCTTAGGACAGAAGTAGTTGTAATGTATAGAACACCTTATCTTGTAAAACTTACATTTCTTGCAAGTTTTAGCCTTTGTTTTGATCTCTCAGTGGATTAAGGTCCATTTTTAAATGAAGTAACTGTAGTATTAGTGGTACAGCCTTGAAGCAGATTTGGCACTTAAAATTAGTTGGTGTATCATCTCACTTTGAGATTGTCCCAATGGCCCATCCAACTAGTTTTGATGGAGACATAGTTGATCGATTGATATCCTTTTACTTCCATTTTCGTGTCGGTGTACTTGATAAGTTTATAGGGTTAAGCAAACGTAATCCCTTTTAACTGACTAATTGCATATGAAATGGTATTCTTGAAATCAGCTGTGTAAATTTATTACCTTACAAGTGATATCGACATGACTAAGGTATAGTGGTGTTAGCTTGGAAGTTGTATTATATGATAAGGTGATCGGTGTCATCAAATGAGTTTTGCGTTATGCTGAGAGTGTTACTTCTTCAGTGATTCTTTTTTTGTTTTGGGTTGGGGTCTAGAGTCTTTGTTTACTTGGTCTCAGAGTTATTTGTGATTTTCAGCAGAAAGATTTTGAGGAATTTGTATATGAAGCATAGAGCGGTAGGTAATCTGGAAATTTGTCTAGAATAGTCACAAATGTTAAAATACTTTGGACCGCCCTTACTAAAAAAGGGACTGCTAGAATATTTATAGCCTAAGCCTTGGTGAGTAGATTTGCCTGATAACTTAAATTGTGGAAAAAAGTAAGTACACGGTGGAATAGATGAGGTGGGCACAAACTAGCCCAGGCACCACCTTCAATTCTTTGAAAAGGAAAGAAGCATGTGTATTGCATAATGTCAATATCAAAGACTACAGGGATACATATCAAATCTGCACCACAGGCAGAGCAGGACTAAAGAGACTACTGCCAATTTAAACTTATTCTGGATTTCCTTTTCAATTTCTTAGGACAGAAGTAGTTGTAACAGCTACAGTATGAAATTGCTTAATATGGCTCTTCTGCTCAGTGAAAAGCCCAGAACCACTTGGACTATCTAATATTCATCAAAAGCTTTCTTTTTCATGCATATTTTCTAAAAGCAAGGCCAAGTTTCTTATACTTACCTATAAAATATCTTTGTAACTTACTCTTATGAGAGGACACCGGGGGGGGGGGGGGTTAGAAAAATGAGAATGGTTGATCTCTTGTACAATTACATGTTCTTGTTTTTATATTCAATTCGATTTAGTTTTTCACATGGAAGAAGTGTTGCTTTTGATTTATTATTCACCTTTTTGATCAGGATGTCTTGTATTTATTGAAATTATTGAACAAACTGGAAAAGCTAATAGTCTTTTGGTGGTATTCTTCTTTGTTCTATTGTTTGGTCCAGATCATGTGTCCGTTAACTTTGCAAGAAGTGGAGGTCCTGGAGGTCAAAATGTCAATAAAGGTCTGATACAGCTTGTCTCAGAAGATAAGATTGCCTTCTAAGTTTTCATTTCATTCTTTTTCAAGAAATTCCTATCTTTACAGTAAATACCAAGGTGGATATGCGGTTCAATGTTGAAAATGCTTACTGGTTAAGTGACAGAGTCAGAGAGAAGATTTTGCAAATGGTGAGCGTACACCTGTATTTCTCTGTTTATGTTTTCTCTAGAAAGATAACTCGGTGGACTTGATCAAGTAGTATCTCAGCTTTCATTTCATTCAGCTAGCTGTTATTTAAGTTGGTACAAGAATGTTAAAAGTTCGTTTCTTGGTTCTTCCTGTTACATCGCTTGCAAGTGAGAGAGATACAGCACGCCATCTCTTTGCTAGTTTACCATCATGAACGCTTATGGTGTTTTGTGGAGTAAGTGGCTCATCTATCATGATTTCAGGATGGTTTGAAAGAACACTTTGCCACTGTTGTTTTCCATAAATGTATGGTTTCAATAGGCTATGGACTGGTTGCAATAATTCTTTACCATATGCTGATAACTTTCCTACACACGTCTAGATCCATAATTAGGTGATTGAAGATTTGAAGTATACTGATTAATGATGCGTGTTCTACACGTTCGCATATCTGATAACTGGAAAAGGCCATAATGCTTCTTATGCGTAATTTGCATTATACTTATTGTTATCTTATTTATTACATGTTTGCAACTCACCTAACACTTGTACTAAATTTGTAATATTCTAAACAGGAAAAGAATCGGATAAATAAGGATGGAGAGCTTGTGATCTCTTCAACAAAGACGAGAACTCAGAAGTGATTCTCTTCCCTGTAATCTCTTCTGTTTGCTTAGACTTTAGTGAAGGCCACAAAACTGATTGTGCTATGATTCTTTTCAGGGGTAACATCGAAGATGCTTTGAGTAAATTACAGGTACCCATATGGAACATTCATTATATGACTGTTCTTACTTCTGATCAATTGGAATGGTAGTAGTTCATCTTTGAATGCCAGTTGATGTTTCAGTGAGTAGATTTGTTCCTCAATATACAGGTCTATTATTAATTGCTCATTAATCTCAGTATCACAGGCTATAATTGATGCTGCCTCGTATGTACCACCACCTCCATCTGAAGAGCAAGTGAAACGAATAACGAAATTGTAAGCATTCTCAAATCAATAACCTATGTTATGCACTTATTACGTACCAATTGCCTGTATTTTATGCAAACTTGTAATTTTCTGGAATGACCAATCTCATTTCCCTCTTAAAAAGAGCTGCTATAGGGGAGCGCAAACGACTTGACAATAAGAAGGCCCAGTCACAAAAGAAGGCTATGCGAAGAAGCAGAGATACTTATGACTGATTCCAAGAGCTCGAGATGTCTTAGCGTAGGCACTTTGATATCAAATTCTCCCAGTGCTTTGATCATTTTCTTCATCCTACTTTTAAACGATACGAAAATGTTTTTGAGGAATTAGTCCAGAATCCTTTGTAGGTCCTTCAGATGGCGCCTTCTTGATATGACTTATATACCATATATGCTAAAAGAATCTAGACGACGCTGACCAGCCTAAGCTTTAGCTGAGAGGATTTACTGAGAGCAAAAGATCTTTGCACTTTCTTTTCTTTATGTTGATATTGGATAGATAAGCTCAGGTGAGTATGCCTCTGTAGTTACAAAAGAAGAAGAATGTAGCCACCTGCCTTTTTTATGTACTGAGATCTCATGTGTCCAGGATTTTTATTCTATGAATCCGACTTGTAAGGTTTTTAGCATTGAATTCATTGTATTTCTATTAAATATACTTTGTGATGAATATATTGGATTCAGATGAGTCGATATTGAAGTATGTGATGTGTGGATAGTTGGATACCTTTCACATAATTTTTTATGAGTTACTTATACAAGGGATAGTATCTTTGTAGGAAATATTTTCAAGAAATGAATGGAATTTTCCAATAGTAATAAGCTATTTTTTTCTTTTCAATCTTTTGGACATAAAGTCTCTCGTATTTATTACATGTACATCTGCAATTGCAAGCGTTTTTCCTTTAATTATTAGTCTAAAATGCGTTGGAAGGCTATCGTATTTTCTTTTGCTAGGTAGTGACATGTAAGAAACAACAAAAATACGTAAGATATTGTTAAGCATTTAATGTTTATTTGCCTTGCTCGAAGACGCGAACAAGTAACGGAAGTTATTGTTTTTGGTCAATTCTGATTTCTGTAACAACTATGAAAGCTCTGTGCTAGTTAATCCAAAATTTTACATAACTTTCATCATCAAGATAAGCGCAATAATAAGTATTATGAAAGTTGTGTGTTAGTTAATCCAAAATTTAATACAACTTTCATCACCAAGATAAGCGGAATAACAAGTATAATTTCATAAGTAAAATGACTATTTTCAATAAAAACATAGAAATATAAGCACTAGCACATATCAAAATTGGCAAAAACAGGAACCTGATTAACTTTGTATCATCTATTATTCTATATACACAGAACTAAAAGAAATTAATTAAAACATATAAAAGAATTTTGAATTTTCCATTTTGTTGAACAGTGGACGTCATCACTTGCGTATCACAAATTCCTCCCCTGATTCTCTATCAAAATGTCTAATCCATCGACTTTCTGTCTTCCCGGAACCACCCATTTTTCCTCCGCCGCTCACGGTGGCTCCGACATGAGCAATATCCAAACCTTCACCCACCGGCAGAAAAACCGACCGAACGATTCTTGATTTTCCGTCGAGGACACTCCGCCACCGGAAATCAGAAGCAATTCTTGAACTTGCATTTTTACAAATCAAAACTGCTCCTCTATGTCCTAATTTAGCAACCCCCAATATTCTACCGAAATCATTTCTTCTACAATCCACCACTAAAAAATCAATCCCCATCAACCCATTCATCGCTTCTTCCGGTTCTCCGACCACAACTTCCGGCGACATCCCGGCGTTTTCCATAGCTTCTACATACTCTGTTCTTGAAACTTCATCTGGAACTACACAAATATGCCTACCACCAGTATGATGATTTGCCACAGCCAATCCAATACTTGTAGCCATAACCCCACCTCTCGACCATGTTTCTACAATCATCTGTGCGTCCCATCCTGCAGCCATAGCTGATATCATCTCAGCTACACTAGATTCTCGAAATATCTTACACTGTATCGAAAAATCAAGAAAATCAATAACTGGGAAAGAAAAACAAAAGGGGGATTGGGAATTTCTTGAAATTGTATATATATATATATATACTTACGGATTTAACAGTATCAATATAAGCTTTAGATGCTTTTTCTGGAGACCAAACTAACTTCATTTCTTTTTCTCTATTAATGGGTTGTTTTGAAAACTGTTGTTTGGTGTAAATGGGGTTTTGTAGTTGGTAAATTCTTGTGTTATTGAAAATGGGGATTTGCTTATTAAGTTATAACAATGGTTTTTTTTTTATATTGATAGAGACAGAGAGAGGGGAAAAAAAAGGAAGGGACTCTCTAGAAAGCTATGAAACAGGGAAGAGGTCAAATTTTCAAGAGAGTTGACATTCGGTTTCCATGCAATTCCAACGTGGTGGTATTAGCTTTTTCTGTGGATGTTTTTGCCTTACTTCTCCTGTTTTAGTTTTTGCCTTTTCACACCCCTCCACCGCGCTACGACATCTTTTCGTCACTTACAAATAGAATAAAATAAATATTTTTAATTTTTTTGTCTGAATATTTTTTTATTTTAATCTATTTTGATTAGATATAGAGTTGAAGAAATATATTTTTTTTAAAAAAAGATTATTCTTTAAATAAGACATAGATATTATGTTATTAATATTGTGATAATTGATATGTACTGTTTCATTCTTAACTAGAGGTTTTGAATTCGAATAGTATAGAATAGTTTTTGTTAGAGGAACGCCTTACTCCAAGTGTGGACTCTCAATCTAAATTTGAATTTGAATATACAGATATCAAACACCAGATATAAGAAACCAAAGAAAAAGAAGAAGATCTTTGTGTGGCTATATGTATTATCTCATCAAAAGTAAAATGATAAATCAAAAATTATATTATTTTCAAATATAAGAATGTATCACATAAATTAAGACAAATAATAAAGTAACATATTTTTAAATTTGAAAACAATTAGCTTTTTACAATTATCATTTTATCTTCACGAAACTTTTATAATTGTACAAATAGTAAGGTATATTGATATAACCATATCAATATATTGGTATTTGGCCTTTTACTTCACCTTTGTCATCGCATACGCGGTGCAATTCCATTTTTTTCTCAATAATAATTATTAGGAAATGCTGTACATCCAACTTATTCCTAATCTACACTTCAATTCTTTTTTACGTTCACACAAAAGGAAAGAGAATGTTTGCCAAAATGGAATTATGAAAAAGAAAAGTCTATAATACTCTCTCAATTTTATTTAATGTGATATTTTTATTCTTAATTATTTTTTAGAAAGGTAGCATTGCCTTTTATTATGCGAAAATGATCAATTTGTGTACGTGGTACATAGAAGGAGAAGATGGTGCTAGAGGTACAAGAAAACATGAAGGTGAGGTGATATGTCGTATGGTGTTCATTCATCAAAATATCATTATCACGTAAATTTAGATATGCATTTTGAAGGGTATATTTTAACCACTTGGTAATAGGAAAAGTATTTTTGAACGGAAAGTTTAGTCGAGAGTAAAAATTAATCTTTTTCGTATAGTAATAACCGTTTCTCTCCAAAAAAAAAATGACATTTTTTGATGTGTAGTGACAAAATTAATTTTAATGAGATGATTTATAATTACATAAATATTTTTCATAACTTATTTTAAATAAAAAAAATTGAACAATTTATTTCTCTTTTTTAAACTTTATATCCAATCACACATCATCACATAAGTTGAACTGATAAAATCAATATGTTTTGAGGAGAAAGGTATTTGGGGGTTGGGGGTACCAATTTAATACTCCCTCTATTTCATATTAAGTGAATTTGTGAGGTAATGCGCACATATTAAGAAAAACACTAAATGACATAATTTGAATCATATTTTATATTATTGCCCTTTGTAGAATCATAAATATAACTTTGCAAGTAGTGTGATTTATCTCCTAGAAAATATAAAACTTCAATAAATGAAAGGGCAAATATGGAAAAAGTTTCAAACATATATCTTGAACTTTGAACAATTCAATTATTTTGAACAATGAAAAATTCCTCAAAAATTCACTTAATATGGAATAGATGGAATACTTTCTCCGTCCACTAATAGTTATCTACTATTGATTTGGCAGTTGACACACACCTTAAGAAACAATAAACAACAGAGATAGTATTACTATATTAACTACTCTTTGAACATATTAAATTTAATATTCTGAAAAATATATTTGATATTGAATAGTACCTACTAATAAGAGTATAATGAATATAAAACGATAAATAATTTATTAATTTTTTAAATTAAATAAATATTATTGAAAATCTATTTTTAATACGGTGAAAATGAACGGAGAGAGTCAGAAGCAAAAGCAAAAGTGTATACGGCGATTGATTGATAATGGAAACAACAAAATCCTTGTCTACTTCCTATTAATATTCAGCAGACGTAATAAAAGATGGCACGATAATTCGTAATGAGTAATGACAGCTCAATATTAATTTGCTTCTCCCCATTTTCTGTTTTCCCCGTCTCTAATTTAATGCTCTTTCTTCCTGCAACCAACATACAAAAACACAGTACCAATTACCAAGTTAAACAATAAGTTGTACACTAGCTAGTACGTACGTACACTAATACGTATAAGTAGGTTTGAGCTACTGTCGTTGTGCTTCTGCCATTTCTTAGCAAAGGAGGTAGATGGGTAGGGATGGCAATGGGGCGGGGTGGGTGTCAGGCGGGTTGAGTTCAACCCGCAAATTTTTTAAATCGTTTCGTTCTGTTCCGCATAATAATTTTTTTCATTTTTAATCCGCCCCGCCCTGCCTCACCCCATATAGATCTGCTCTGCATAAACCCGCCCCGCATAATTTTTTATGTTTGTTTCTCTTTTAATTGAGTTTAATGTGAAAAATAAAATTCATAATTATTTTTTTCATTTTTTGCTAATTAACATGTAAACTACTAATTAATTGTTTCTAGTTAACATTTCAACAATTGTTTCTTAATCACTAATTAACTCTAATTAATATTTGTCTAGTGAATTTTTTTTTTTTAAAAAAGTTAAAATTAAAGTCAAAGTTTAATATAAAAAGTTTATATCTTTGATTTTTGCTAATTACAAAGATTTAACTTTCTTCAGATTCCTATTTGATACCTTAAACCCCGCACAAACCCGCAACAATCCGCAACCCGCCCCGCCCTATTGCCATACCTATTGATGGATGTCCCCATATCGATGTTACATTTATTGAATCTGGATGGATGAAATATATAGACTCGTATTCAATATTTTGTGTGATAAGAATATTTCAATTAAGATTTGAAGTACATTTTATAAAGTAATTGTTAGACTGTCGATCAAAAACTTGAACGTCCAAAAGATGAAAATAAAGAAAACAAGAATGTTGAGATGGATGTGTGAGTATATTAGAGGATATAGAATTATAAACGAAGATATTCGAGACATGGTGAGAGTGACTTCTATAGTGAATAAGATGAGGGAGGTGATTGTGATGATTCAGGCATGTAACGTGGAGATGCACATATATATGCCCCAATGAGGAAGTGTGAGAGGTTGACTATGATAGGTTTGAGGAGAGGTTGGTGACAACTGAAGAAATATTATATAAAGGTAATTAGAAAGGTCATGATACACCTGCAACTTACCTAAGACATGACTCTAAATAAAAGGATATGGAGGTCGAAAATTAAGGTAGATAGTTACTAGCTATATTAGTCGGGCATTGTCTAGTTTTCCTTATCACTATTATTAATATTACTCAATCTCCTTCTATCTTGTTCTTCGATTTTATTATTACATGTTTTCTTTGCTCCGATTTATCATATTATTTATTGTTGCTACTATTCTTTTCTCCATTATTTCCAACATGACTTCTTAACTACTATCTTTTCTTTTCATATCAACTTTGATATGATTTTATTGAATCGTCATTATACTTGGTATATTAGTTTTACTTTAATATCAATTTCCGTACACGCTATAGTTCATAATTAAATATTTAACTTAAGTCGAAGATAAGGAATAGATATATTATATTATAATACATATATAGACATCGAAATTCTAGATCTCCACAAAACTTTAGATTTAATAAAACAGGATATAAACATTTTTCATCACATTTGCTAATTGTATAACTCATCCCTTTTGACTATTTCTAACTTATATATTTGAAAATATAGTTTTTTTTATAGAAAATAGTACCGCGTACGTATCCTGTTCTGTCTTTCCTTTTTAAATTAAATAAATTAAACGTCTGTTATTATTCTATTAAAAAATATACAAAATTGTGACTATTTTAGCAGACAATTGCGTTGACTTCAAAGATTATATATTCCTTCCTCGTTGGCTGGCTATATTGCCACGTCATCGTACTTTCTCATTTGTCCATTCATCATTTGCCGTACTTTTTTTATTATCTCTTCGTACATCATAAAGTCAACATGCATAACAACAACAACAATCCACTGAAATTCCACAATGTGGGGTTTGGGAATGGTAAAGTATATGCAGACTTTACTCCTATCAAGGTAGGATGTCTGTTTCTGAGAGATCATCGGCTTAAAAGAAGCATAAAAAGAGGTCAGATAAGGCTAAGAAGTTCAATGCGATATGATAAAGCAAATAACGAATAACACAAATAACGAAAGCGACACAGATAAAATAGAGAAATCAAAGTACAGAAAGTAACAGAGAGATACTAACAGAAGTCAGAGCACAAAAAATTATAGTAAGCTGATGCGCCTACTAATACGGAAGAATAACGAGACTATGTACTAACCTTCTACTCTAATATGAGTCATCCACACCCTCCTATCTAAGGTCATGTCCTCGTTAAGTTGTAACTGTTCCATGTCCTGTCTAATCACCTCTCCCCAATATTTCTTCGGCCTACCCCTACCTCTTCTGAAACCATCCATGACCAACCTCTCACACCTCCGCACTGGGGCATCTGTGTCTCTTCTCTTCACATGTCCAAAGCATCTCAGTTGCATTTCCCGCATCTTGTCTTCCACCGAGATCACATTTACCTTGTCCCGAATAGCCTCATTTCTAATCCTGTCACTCCTGGTATGCCCACACATCCAACTCAACATTCTCATCTCGGCTACTTCCATCTTTTAAAGTCAACATGCATGTATTATGAAAAAAAAATTGTATGTAGAAATTAAAAATATTAATTTAGAAATATTAAACAATATTATATTTAACTACTATCTGATTATCATATAATTTGCTAGTTATTGAATTAGAAAAGTTTTTTTTCCTTTAACACTTGAAATTAGTTAATTAATATGAATAAGTATCACTCTATCTTATTTCAAGATTCATTTAACGCATTTTCAATCATCACTCTAGTTTTTTACATTTCTAACTATTTTTTATAAAAATATTTCTCTGCCAAACTGAAATACATAGTACTATTAAATATTCAAGTATTTTTTATTATAAGGAAGGATAGTGACATATTCTACTTCCTCAAAGTCAATTGAAGTGAAAATGAGAGATTTCAATACATTTATCGAATCTTTGACATATTATTGATAATAATTTTTTATATTGTCAAATTTCTTTATAACATTATCATTTTTTAAAAATATTTTTTTGGTTATTAGTGAAATACTATCATAGAAAACATATAATATAACATAACATAACATGAAAAAATAATTTTAAAAAATTGACAAATTATAATAAAATGTTATTATAGAAATCGGCTGTTATAGAGAGATGTTGACTATATAATAATTATTTCAGTAAGGAGAGGTCGATATATAGCTAAAGCTTATCAACATTGTATTAATTTAGCAGATAATCACAATTATTTTGTGAGTTTACACTTTACACTCAACATATATACCACAAGGTCAAAGAGATATATAATCCATATTAATATTTTCAAAAATATTATATGATATTTTTAGCTTGAACAGATCTTTTAAGAAATATATAGATTAAAAAAATACATTCTTAGTTATGTAAAAAATATTTATTTCGCATATATAAATTAAAAACACTATATAATATAAATGCGGTGGTGGATCCATATGTACTTATGGATGTCAATCGATACCTCTTAATCAAAAAAATTATATTGTAGAGCTATATAAAAATAATTATTTATGCATATATAATATATTATATATGACACTCTTTAACTTCTGTGTGAATTTAATTCTTTATATTTTGATATTTTTTAGTGAAAATCTTGACTTTAATAGGAGGTATATACAAACATTTACATTTTTCTAGACACAAATATGTCATGGCACCAATCACTTTGATATCATGATAAGTGCGTGCGACTTTGTTAAATTTATCAGTTTTTGACAAGTTGTATATACGATCTTTTCTTTCTCAAAGTGATATACGTTCTTTTCCCCCTTTCTTTCTTTCTTTCTTTCTTACGTAGTTACTATAGTAATTAATTAAAACTCATCCCAAATTAAGGTTATATATAACTTTTCTGTAGTTGTTGCAATATGAAAATTATTAAATGGATGAGTTCATTACTTAAATGGTCATTCATCTATTGAAAGTTATATATATGTCACTATGTGTGTAATTTTCTCATGAGATTAGCGCCCAATGCAATTTTTGTTGAGTTTTTTTTTGTTTTGTTAATTTTGCGATTATTTAAGTTCTCGTGAATATTATAAATGTCAAATCAAGGATAAGATATCAAAAAAATTTACAAAAAATGATTTTTGATATGACATAATTATAGAAAAGTAACTTTTTGTGACAAAATATAGAAAAATTACTTTAATACATATATAATTTTCAATATTTAAGTGATATGTGTGCAAAGCCACTTTTAATATCCCATAGCACTAATTAATCCCACTTGATCGTGTCACTATAGGTTTGCAACTTGCTTCAAGCCTTCAACTATGAGATATTAATCACTAAAAAATGAAAATTCTTTTTAACACAAATTTAATTTAATCCTTTGATAAGATTGTTAATACTTTTTAAGTAGGGGTGATGGTGAATAAATTAAATAAAACAAAAACATAATCAAAATAAACGTATCACAATAATAATTATTGGATAGAGTTTGTTAAGCAGCCCGCCAAGAAGTTGATGTAATGATTGAAATTTATTAAAAGTTAATTAGATTACTAAATTTATCCGAAATGGACCTTATATTACAATAACATAATTACACAAGCTGCAATCTTTATTTTAATTAATCGGATTATGCACAAACAAACATGATGATGTAACTGGAAATCACAGCCCAAGTTTAACTACCATGGTTTCATTAATTTTAAAATATTGAATTTGGTTAGTTATTATTGGGTTGTTATATTCTGCAGAATAGTTGAAAAAAGTTATTCTCCATCTATTTTTATTTGTCTATTATACTAAAAATAGATGTGCCACAGTACTTATTCAATTTATAAAATCAAAAGATAATTTACACTTAGTTTTTAATTTATCCTTATCATTAATTAATAATCATTTCTCAATTACATTTTTCAAAACATTATATTTATTATATTCAACAGGTGATATGATAAAATTACCGTTCTATTTATAATTTTTTAAAAATTGTGCAAAGTTAATAATAAATAAGTAAAGATGGATGGAGAGAGTAGTCTTAGAAAACATCTGGTTTGTTTTAGTACACGGATTTGGTAGCTTGGAAAATAATGTTCAAATGCTAATTAAATAATTAATCTTACTTTAGAATTTTAATGGCTAATTCTTTGCACGCAAGCAATTTGATTAGGGACCCAACAGGTTAGGTCGTGTTGCACAAGTTGAGATTTTCTTTTTGGGAAATTACGATGATATACAATCGTTTACTAAAATAATAGTCAATCAACTATATATTTTTTACGTATTTTGTAACATGATATACATAAAATATATATTTTTAATAAAAAATCGTACATATTTATTACATATTTAACTAATAAATATAATTGGTTTTCTTTTTGATCGGCAAATCAAATATGTAAGTTGCACATTTTTTTTTTTCATTGAGAAATCTTAAAATGATGAAGGAGGATAGTAAGAATTAAATCAATATTGAATTACTGATTATGCGGTACACTCTCATCAATTAATATTACGTTAGATTATAAGTTTTGATGATACATAGCTCGAACTTAGTTGATCAAATCCTTTTAGATTTTTCAAATCATCCCACATTAATTGCTCACTAATTAAACAAAGTTATGAAACATAAAGAGAATATATATGATTCATTCTCAAACTATGATGCGATTTATCAACAAATGAAAATAAAATAAAATAATATCTACGTAAAGAAAATTATTTTGGATAAAACACATACTATTTTTTTTTTACGTCCCATGAGTTTGCAGCATATACATGACATTTAACTTGTGAACAAACATAGACGAATACAAAATGGTTTAACCCATTTATAATTCGACCAATTTCAATCTAATCCGTTTCTCTATACATTAAATACGAAGAATAATTATGAAATTAAATCATAAAGTAAATACATCAAAAACAAGTATAGATATAAAGATATAAAGAGATTGACATCTTATTCAACTTTTAAATTGGTAGTCCAATAATAGTTATTTACTATTAATTTGATACAATTTTTAAAAAAATAATTAAATAGGGGTAATGTTATCTTCTGAATATTTTTAAATTTAATATTTTTGAAAATGAATTAAATATTAAATATTCCTCCCTCCCATTTTAATTGTCATGATAAGGTTATGCATAATCTTTAAGAAATTATGAATTAGGAACGTTATTTGCTAAAATACCCCTTATTAATTATTTAATCTTTATTTATTTATGTGCATATTTATTCTAGAATAATTAATGTTAATTAAGGGCAAAGTTGGAAAAAGATATAATTGATTTTCTCTAGATTGTTTAAATTGACAACGATTATGGGATGTAGGGAGTAATATTTAATAACAAAGTACTCCCTCCATCCATCTTTACTTGTCCATTATACTAAAAATAAATGTTAAACAATACTTGTCCAATTTATGAAATCAAGAGATAATTTTAATTTAGTTCCTAATTTACTCTTATCATTAATTACTAGTCATTTTTCTATTATATTTTTCAAAAAATTATATTTATTATATTAAAAGTGTGATATGATAAAATTAAATAAATATTGGACAAATATTATTGAACGGCGAGTAAGTTTTCCGGAAGCTGTCTAATTTATTTTCTGTAGGGAATTTTATCGAACACCTAACACCTAACTTCCTTCCGTATTCAACACGTAGCACCGTCTAAATCCAGGTGTCCAAGACCCAATTTCCATATACTGGCGATCTTCACCGCTCCACAAGCACCATCGCCGCCAGCAATGTATCGTTTCAAACAATCTCTTCCCTTCTTGATACCCAAAAATTCAACTATTAACAATTCATACAGACGCTTCTCTCATCAATCCCAGCTCGAAAATGCAGGACCCATGGCTTCACTTCTCAAGACCCGATCCGTTATCCGTTTCACCGGACCCGAAACCGTTAAATTCCTTCAGGGCCTTGTTACCAACGATGTTCGGAGGTTAGTGGATCCACAACCCGAAGATAGGACCACTTTAACCACTACCAATGCCCCTTTTGTTTCGGTTCCTCCGGTGTATGCTGCTCTTTTGACTCCTCAAGGAAGGTTTTTGTACGATATGTTCTTGTACAGGCCGCCTCGGGCTGATGATAAGCTTGATCGGACTGGTTCCAGGCCCGGCCCGGACCCTGGGGAGCTGGAATTGTTTGCTGATGTTGATGGCTCTGAATTGGACGAGCTCCTGCAGACACTGAAAAAGTGAGTTTTCAAGTTTTGAGCTTTATGTCATTTTGCATATGAAATTGAAGTTAATTGTAAATGTAGCTTTGGTGTATCAGCATGAAATTGATAAGCTAATTGTTGCTTAAGGATAAACTAGATGATGAATCATCTGCATTCATAAGAAGGGGAGCATCGGTGATAGGTAAAGTTGTTGTCACCTGACCTCCATGACCAAGAGGTTGTGAGTTCAAGTGGTGGAAATAGCCTCCTACAAAAGATTGCAGAGTAAGGCTGTGTACGATAGCAAATGATAGTAGGTTTGAAAAAGAAAGTGAGTGACGGAAACATAGCAACTAGTTAGGAAATTGTAACAGTAACAAAATAGTGCGATAACATAACCATAAGAAACAATAGATGATGATAGAAATCAAAAGCAAGACAACACTCCACTATCTACTAACCTCTTACTATCTACTAACCTCCTACCCTAATACGTGAGCTCCACACTCTCCTATCTAACACAAGGTTGAAGTAGCTAATGGAGTTGACTCGCCTCCACTTCTCTAGCTCTTTCCTCTCAGACCAAATCCATGCTACAAATATTGCTAATAACCAGGG
This sequence comes from Solanum dulcamara, assembly GCF_947179165.1. NCBI lineage: Eukaryota > Viridiplantae > Streptophyta > Magnoliopsida > Solanales > Solanaceae > Solanum > Solanum dulcamara. Next base: position 76,087,009 of record NC_077241.1, on the reverse strand, counting down.
CAACTATTGTAATGAGAAGCAATGCATAATTGAAATCTTCAGTGAGAGAGTCATAGGTCCTTGACGGAACAAGCCGAGTGATAAAGAGATCTACTCCCTGAGCAAAGACGGGGGTGGTTGACTCCAGCTTTGCTGGTATAGCTATTATGTTTCTAAAAGACCTACTTTAAGGGCATGTGTGGTAGAAGCCTGCAGAGTAACCATCAAATCAGTATGATGAACCAACCATTAATAAATTACCTCAGATGGAAACCAGGATCAAAAGAAAACTTCTTAGATGCCTGAATTAGTAAATGCAAGTCGAATGTTGTATTTATTATGCAGTTAGGTATACAGAGAAGCTTGAAGGGACAAATAGTTCTTCCAACCAGTATATGTTGGAAAGTAAGATGTATTCTGTTGAAGATTCTTTCCTAGAAAAGATGTGATATAGATCTTAGTTTCTATCATCATTGGCACATTCATCAGAACTTATTTAGATATTTTCAAAGAAAAATCCTTGTACAACCACTGTGAAGGATAGTATATTATCTTGATATTTCTTCTACTAGAAAAAATTTAAGATGAATCTATGTTTACATCACTTTTGAGTGAATCTACTTATTAGCTTGATTTTTTTCTTTTGTTGATAAAGTAACTTGAAATTTCTCTTCCTACAAAAGAGGTCAAATGCATGCATATAACACACCTACTGGCAAAGTCCGAATTCTAATGAAAGAACTATGTGATACATGAACAAAGATATCTGGAACGGCTGGAGCTTACTTTCCTTTTTTATGCTAGAAACATGTGTAAGACTTCTTCCTTCTAGCCATGATGTAGTTTGCTAAATCGTATTTGCTGCAATACAAGGTGCTCTAGCTAATAGTTTAGTTAACCTTTATTCTTTACTTACATTACAGTGTTATACCTTGTGATGATTCTTTATTTTATGTAGGGATTGCATGAGATCCATCATGATGTCGTGGTGATGTAAAAAGTGATTTTGACTTATCATACTGGCTGCACTAAAGAATCTAGAAAAGAGTTGCTAGACTGTTGACTGTTGAGTGTCTGATCTGATTTTAGATAGAATTGACAGCAAAGGAGGATGTCCCATATTAACTCAGTTTACTTGTATATTTGTAACGCAATCAAAATTAGAAACTGAAATCAAAGCTCCATCAAAAACAAAGCTTAAAATCCAATGAGAAAAAGATGTCACCATCCGACCATGTTGATGCGAGTGATGCAGGGCCTGATGGGTGAACGATGGATTTCTACCAAAATTCTTGGGATTCCATCAGTACAGACATCATGGAAGTCCTGCATCACTACCATCAACATAGTTGGATGGTGAGGTCAAGTAATGCTTCCTTCGTTGCCTGGATTCCCAAGAAAAAAGAGCCTTATGTTTAAGGACTATAAGACCAATTGGGAGCCTTTATAAAATTGTCTCAAAAGTCCTAACAGAGAGGCTCAAAGCAGTGATGGTGAAGTGGTCTCAAAACAATCAGAATGCTTTTCTTATACCTCTTTGATTGTACATGAAGTTCTAGAGTGGAAATTGAAAGAGGGAGGTGCAGGTATTCTCCGCAAGCTGGATCATGAAAGCCTTTGATCAGTTGAACTGGTTTTATCTCATTTCACTACTCAAAAACCTGGGATTTGGACATAGTTGGATTAAATTTAACATCTCTACTGTCAAGTACTCTGTTCTTATTAACAGAAGCCAAGTTGCCAAGTTGCGGCTCAAGCAATCTTTAACCTAGGTGATCTTTTCATTAAAGGCCTACTTTGATGAGACATGGAAATGGTCCACTGATATTGGTGACACCGATCCGTCCTCTATGGATGGATATGTGAGTTACGATGTAAAGATCCTGAGGATAAGCAGTTGTGAAAGCTGCAAGCTGCAATTCCTCATAGTTGGACTAATGGTGACTAGTTGATTGAATCATAAGTCGATGTATCATTATTCCCTTGGATTAGCTGCTGGAATGGTTCATCTAGAATGCATGCCTGTATTTCCTGGTTATTAGAAAATTGTTGTTTTTGAGGGCTTGAAATGGCAAAGTCCGGAAAATGTGTCCTTTGGGATACAGTTTCTTTTACTGTCATTATTGTATATTGGTTTGACTCTTGTAAAAGATGTGTGTATATATTGTTTATGCAGGTATCGGTTGAGGTCTAAGGTTGAAATAGAGAGCGTGGCTGATGATTTCTCTTGCTGGCAGAGGTTTGGCCAAGATTTAACTCAGAAGTCCTGTGAAGAGCCAGATGCTGCTTCCCTTGGATGGGGTGGTGGGTTTGATCGCTCTGGCCAGTCATCTTCACAAGGAAATAATTGTGGGTGGCTATGGTATAGAGATCCCAGATTAGATTGCCTTGGATTCAGGGGCATTTTTCCATCCAACACAACTCGTAAGTCTTGGTTACTTACCTTTCCAATCCTTCATCTCTTTTGCTGTCCTCATTTTGTCCAGAAGTTGGCACAGCCCCATATCCTGCTCTGATCAGTGTAGACTTGTTGTCTTCATCTTTATTGATATGCTTCTTTGATTCAGAAATTTGACCTTGAAAATTCAGGTTATAGTTAGTATATAATTTACTCTTGGTCATGTCATCTAATTACTCATATTTCTACATGATTAAGCATAAACTTTATGTCTTTTCAACATGTTATACTAGTCGTAGATCTTGTACATGCTTGCTCATATATTCTCAAATTTGCTTCAGCACCTTTGGTTGAGGCAGACAAAGAGACCAACGAAGAGAATTATCTTCTGTGGAGGTTGGAGAAGGGAGTTGCAGAAGGCTCAGCTGAGATTCCTAAAGGTGTACTTTAATTAATCTATAGTGAAGTCTCACTTTCTGCTCAAGTTTTCAGCCTCCTCTATGCAATTATTTTGTGGGAAACGACAATTTGAGAATCTGCAAGTATCTGAAATACTGGATGTATGGAAATGGATCCTGAGAGAGCTATAGAAATTGTCTCCTAAACCGGGCTATAGAGCCTTTTATTTATCTTCAGTTGAACTCTTTGCCTTTGTTTGTTATGAATCACTTTTCTGATCTATAACTGTTCACAGGTGAAGCTGTGCCGCTTGAGTATAATCTTTCTGGTTTAAATGGAATAAGCTTTGATAAGGGATGCTATGTGGGCCAAGAACTCATTGCTCGCACTCATCATCGTGGGGTCATTCGGAAACGGTTGCTTCCCCTTAAGTTTGTGAATGACAGTGGAAAAGGTAGCTTTCTTATTGTTTTCTAGAGTAATTCATACTATTTCAGAACCATTGACGAGTCGCCCTTCTCCTTCTAAACCAGAGGTGGAACAAAAAGTTGCTCCAAGGTCAGAAGTAATTGATGCATCATCTGGAAAGAAAGCAGGAACTGTCACAACTGCCCTTGGAACCCGTGGTTTGGGTCTTCTGCGCTTGGATGAAGCCTTTAAAGGATCGTTAACAATACGAGGTTTGGATGATGTCAAGGTCAAGGCAATTAAACCAGAGTGGTGGCCTGCTGAATGGTTATTAGATCAACAAGAACAGACTGCAGCTGCATAGAGTGAACCTAATTATTGACTGCTCACTCACATCCTGCCAAAGTTGGCAATAACTCCTTTAAAGTTTGAGTTCCCTTTTTTTGAAGATCATCAGTTCTTGGATACGAAGAATGGAAAGGAATAAGACGGCTCATTGGACGAGAGAACTTTGTAGTAGCAGTTGATATTATTGTACAAATATATTCTGTTATTGACATAATAAGCAAACATGTCCACCTTAGGATCATGTAATATGTTGCTGGTTTGAATTCCCAATCGCAATTAATCAGAACTGTCTGGACCGTGTAATTAGGTAACTTTGGCAAGTCTGGGATGAGAAGAGAACAGTGCATCTTTGATTGGGACAAATGGGTTTATAACTATGATTGATTCACTTTTGTAAAAGAGACAAATTACCATCACCACTTGGAGGTTACAGTGAACTAGCGGAGTTTGGAAGACCAAGTCTTTATGAACATTTTGGCAAATATATGAATGAGAGATAAGTTACTACTATCACTAAATGGAGAGAGATATAATATGCACTAAAAAGTCCTTTTTGTTTCTCTCTCTCACATTTCTCTCTCACACATATATATATTTTCCACGTGTGTACCTATTATGGGCAGGTAAAGTGCTTCTTGAATTCAAGGAGGGTTGAGTATTTACAACGCCACTTGACGGTGTTCCACATATATTTTTTGTTTCACTTGTAAATATTTTTTAATCTGATCTCACAGCTTCAGTGGAACTTGCTTTTCACTTTGTTAGGTAGTTTCCTATCACATTACATTCATAAACCTCATGCATTTCAATCATACTATCTTATATGCATAACATATTCATCTATTATGTTTTTCTCCTAAAAATTGTTCAGTTTTCTAGCACCTTGACTCCACAATCCATCCATTTTTTTTACAAGGGCTAAATTTGCAGTCATCCCACTGGAGAGAATCAAAAGAATCGATTCAATATATTTTTTATGTATCCATAGGTACTGTACTGATTTGGATTAGTCGATACAAAAAGGGAACGCATATATTAAAACATTGGCCCTGAAAAGACATTAAAATACTGTCAAAAGATCAAATAATGGTACAAGTTCATAAGCTCCCTCTTTATCTCTTCTGAGAATACTGTCAAAAGATCAAATAATGGTACAAGTTCATAAGCTCCCTCTTTATCTCTTCTGAGCTACAACAATCAAAGACGCCAAGGGGAATCTTCCAAAGAATTTGTTCAATCTGCCTCATTATATACAGAAAATCAAGTGATGTTGCATAATACAATAGATAGAAAACTGCAGCTCTAATGCTATGGCACTTGTTCCCTATGGTTAACAATCATCAACAAATTTCAACGCGGACAAAAAAGACGGACTTCATTTTTTCCTTTTTCAACCACCACTAGACTTGTTCAATTCTTCATTTACTGAAACCATACTTGGCCTGCAATCTGGATCCTCAAGAGTGCAACTTACTGCAAGTTTAGTTAGCATAGTTGCTTCACTTACGGAGAATGTTCCCTTGAGATTAGGGTCAATGAAGTTCTCAAAGTTACAAGATTCAGCTGCAAGTCTCATTGAGTAGTCCAGAAGTCCTTTACCAGAGAGTACTTGAAGGATAATTACTCCAAATGCGTATACATCGCTCTTTTCTGTGAATCGGCCAGTTGTAATGTATTCAGGAGCCATATATCCAAGTGCAGCACTGACCTTAAGTGCAGAATAAACAACATCATCAGCAAGTAGCTTTAGTAAACCACAGTCCAATATTAGTGGAGTGAACTGTTGATCCAGGAGGACTTTTTCCACGGATATGTTGCGATGAACCATGGAAGGTTTGTCTGGTTCGGAGCTGTGCAGATATCCTAGTCCTGTTAGAAAGATGCAAAACGATCGCTATTAGTCAAAAGGAAATATGAAGGAATCATATTACAATAGAATGCAAAAAAACATGTGCAAGTCTTCCCTGATTCTCACAAAAAAAATATAAATGGTAAGTTGAAATCATTCACCATCATAGTGTAATAAAGGTTTTATTAATTAGAGACCCTAGCTATACTAAAACTTAGCTCAAATATCTGTTGCCTGTTGTTTCTAAAATGAAAAACTGAAGTTAATGCAGTGATGGTGCAACTCTGCTACTTCATCTTTAATCAAATCAAAGGCACTGGTTTTGAAACAGTGAAAACAGGACAACTATTAAATGCACATATTAATCTGGTTCTTTAAGACATGTCCTACTTTTCCCTTGATGGCAAGGAAACTTGAATTTTCAATTAAAGCAATAATTGGCAACCTTTCTCTGGTCTTCTTTGACGACACAACAATTACTGTCCCACAACTAAGTTTGAACCTGGCAATAATTTCAATCTTTCTCTGTATTCATATTACTCCTTCCGTCCCAAATAAATGTCGCTTTAGCATAAAAAACTTGTCCCAATATAATTGTTGATTTAGGAATTCAAGACAAAAAATAGTACTCCTTGTTTCCAGCTATACCTTTATATTAAAGAACTAATCTTTCTAATAGTGCTCAATTCTTAGAAAACATCTAATAAATAGGGGTGACTCAGTGAACTATACCAAGAGTTTATTATTTTTTCCTATTGGACATGAAATGAGCTAAAGCGACACTTATTTTGGGACAGAGGGAGTAATTTGATAATGCATTAACCATACGGGTAGAACCAGGTAAGGCCGAGGGGTAGGCGGAAAATTACACTGAAATCATTTTTCATGAATAAATATAGTAGAGGTTGAACCCCCTCGACTTATTTGTGTGTTTACTTCTTCTATATATAGAAGGGGAGCCTTGGAGTAACTGGTAAAGTTGCTGCCATTGACCAGGAGGTCACGGGTTCAAGCCTTGGAAACAGCCTCTGGCAGAAATGCAAGGTAAGGCTGCGTACAATAGACCCTTGTGGTCAGGCCCTTCCTCGGACCCTGCGCATAGCGGGAGCCTTAGTGCACCGGGCTGCCCTTTTTTTACTTCTTCTATATATAACTCCCTTACTGAAAATCCTGACTTTGTCACTGATTAGCCATGCCAGTGGATCTACAATCACATCCTGTGAGAAGCACTATAGTGGTAATAAACTGCCTATGCAGTGGAACTCCTAAAAGACCACATTCTGGGGAAAATATTATACAACCATAATTATTTCCTAACTTGAAATATTCTGAAAAATTTGCAGAGAATGTTAAAGAGTTGTTTTGAAGTTCAATAAAGATGTAATGATGAACAAAAGCAAAGAAGACCAACCTTTTGCAATCCCCTTGATGATTGAAACTCTTTTGGACCAGTCAAGAACATGGTTTCTGTTTACATCAACATCAAGATACTGAGAGAGGTTCCCTTTAGAGGCAAAGTCATATATTAAAAAGCATTCACCTCTTCCCTTTGAACAACAGAAACCTCTTAGCTTGACAAGGTTTTCATGCTTCAGGGAGGTTAATAAGCTCAATCCTTCCATGAACTCGGTCTCCTCCGACTTACAACTTGTCACACTGATGCTTTTTACAGCTACTATAGATCCATCTTTTAAAATTCCTTTATAGACAGCAGAGAAATTGCTCCGTCCCAATAGATTTAAATCTGTAAAATACTGAGTTGCAGACTCAACCTCTTCCAAATTGAACTTGAATCCATTTAAGAACTCATTGTACATGCTGTTGCAACTCTTTTCAGGGGTCATAGGGTCCCAACGATTTGAGTACTCAACAGTAAGTAGCGGAGAAGGGCTTCTCTTGTATATTTCCTTTGCCTGATCAGTGCTAAGCCTATCATCCGATGCATCACTCGTGTTTCCTACTTTTTGTTTAAGTCTTCTTCGTCTGAATATACCGAAAACTACAGCTATTACCAAAGTTACAGTGACTGTAATCACTGAAGCAACAATAATTGCTTGAGGAAATTTTGATGATCTTGAACAATGAGTTCCATTACAATGCAACGGACTAATATGAGCAGCTCCTGGGACATCTTTAGGGACACCGTTATTCTTGGAATCAGGTAAATCAGAACCACCTTGATTCACATTGACATGATCCCAGAAAGTGCAAACTCTCAATGAAGTAAATCCAGAACCACATAAACCAGGATTGCTTTCAAAATTGAATTTTTCATTCAGTCTCCTTAGAGCTTCAAATCAGTTCAAAAAAACGAGAAAAAAGAGGTTTAATCAGAACACATTCAAAAGATATAACTTCAAGAACTAGGCAAAAAGGATTAATAAAATGTTGAGAACTCAAAAAGGGCAACTAACCTGGAGGAACAACTCCAGAGAGGGTGTTATTTTGTACTTCTAGAGCTTCCAACTGGGGAGAAGCAGCTAATTTTAATGGAATCGGACCAGATAGCTGATTGAATCCCAGATATAACCTTTTCAAGGTCCCGAGGTTTCCTAAGTTCACTGGAATTTCACCTGTCAACCTGTCATGTTGCAATTCAAGAACACTCAATTTCTTCAAGAACCCAATCTCTGTTGGTATGCTCCCTGTCAACTGGTTACAACTCAAGTCCAGCACTGTGAACAACAAAATGCCCAAATCACCTTAGAACACACATCATTGTATAAAAGGAAAAAAGGATCAAAAAAATTCTTGTATTTCTTGTCACCTCATAATAAAGAAATTTCAGTATGCTGTGCAGACCAAGAATATAATTAACAAGAAAGAATAAAGACCAGAAAAAGGGGGTGGGGGTGCAACAGTGGCAGAAGTAGGAATTCTAACAAGGGATACTTGGAATTCGAATCTGAAACCTAAAGCCATTTTGAGCCACTTCTACTGTTGTCCTTAAAGATTTCCTCATATGAGGTAATTCAACAATTTATATATATACTAAAAGTTTATTTTCAATCAAATTTGCACTGTACAATTATTGAACAAAGGGAATTCAATTGCACTCTCTTCAGACGAAAGCCAAAAAGAAAAACCACCACTGCACACAAAGCTCTTCCTTTATAAAACCAAAAAAATCTATATAAATCTCTAAGAAATTTTGTAGACTCATTATTCAGCAGCACAAAAAAAAAACAGTAGAATGAAACAGAAAGTAATTTCCCTGACAAGAGGGATTGATCAAGTTGTAAGCACCCTCTACCTCCAACTTTAAGGTTGTTGGTTCGAGTCACTAAAACAGGATCTTCAAGAACAATTATTTAAAATAGTTGAATGAGACAGCTATTTTTAGAAATCACGACAGATAAATTGAGATCGAGTCACCAAAGCAGCAAAAAGGTGGCATCTAAGAAAAAAGAAGAAGCAATCTCCATCTAAATTAAACAGAAAGATATTTACAAAGGCTACAAACCTTGTAGACTAGCCATCTTTCCAAGTTCTGGTGGTATAATACCAGAAAGATTGTTCACATTGAGATAAAGATCATTCAACTCAGTCAAATTCCCAAGTTCCTTTGGTATTTCCCCTGTTAAAGAATTATAATGCAAGTAAAGACCAGATAGACACTTCAGCTCAGCAATTGCTGGTGACAATTTTCCAGTAAGTCCTCCGTTTGTCAATGTAATATTTGTTACTTTATGATGTTCATTACAAATGACACCAAGAAAAGAACCACTACATGGATCACCATCACTTGTCCATGAAGAAAGTTTCTTGCTTTCTGGGTCCAAAGCTGATTTAATCTCCATTAAAGCTCTCACCTCAGCATTTCCACAAACAGGTTCTATGCAAGAAAATTCAACAAGAAACAGAATAAAAATAAAAGTTAACAGAAAATAATTAACACCCATTTTTCTGAATTTTATGATCTTTCAGACTTGAGTGAAAAGTTGAGTTCTTTATGAAGTACTAGTGAGCTTTTGCATTGGGATTTCAATGGTGTTTCACAGTAGAGAAAAAGGAAAATGGGGGAGTTTATTGGTGTGAATTGTCAAAGAGAAAAGGGAGTTAGTCATTTGAAATACAGAAAGGAAGACTTTTGAGCATAGTGTCTGACACATGCATGCACATTCCTAGATATAACATTATCTGTATTGTATTAAGCATTCGATAGAATTTAATAATTTTGAAGCAAATTTATATTTATATAATTTAATAATTTTGATGTAAATTTATATATTTAATATGCCTAACTAAATTATTAAGAACTCAACAACTTTATTTAATTTTAGAGTCTTAAATTTGAAATTTTAGCTTATTTCCTCATTTTTAAAAGTTATTTTTCTAACTATGCCAATAAATTCAAAGTTTAAGTCATATACACTAATAAAGGGTACCTTTGATAGGAAGGAAAATGTCTCTTAATATTTTCTTGAACAATAAATAATATTTTTTAGTATTTGATAAATAAATAAAAAAATATTATGCCAAAAATATTCACATGTACTATATGAAAACATTATGAGATAGGAGTGGAAGGGGGGTTGCAAGGGGTAGGGGGAGTTTGGGGGGGAGATAATATTAATTATGAAACTTGCTCCATGCTTGCTTTAATAAAATTATTTTTTTAATTTTTAAGAAATTTGTTTTCTTAAAAATAATAATTCTAAATCACATTTTGATTAACAAAATATGAAGAAAAAAAATGTTGTTTTTTCCCATACCAAATACATTTAGTATTTAAAAAATATTTGCATCAACCACTATAAGTTATTAATTGTTGAGTATTACAAGTTTGTTCAATCTGAATAATACTATATAATTCCTAAAATCTTTTAATCTCTTTTTCATTTTCAGGTCCCTCTTACTGCCTTTCCCTTGTCTAATTCAAACTTGTATTTGCGGCCAGATTTTGAATTCCATTTGCAATATTTACACCATATAGTAAGAGTATATTTAATAATTCATGTGGAAATGAAAGCTGTTATTGTCTACAGAATAAAAATATCCCAACATATCATGGTCTCACCCCAAATGGAATTTAAATATGCAAATAGCATATATTATAAATTATAAAGGTATTCGAGAACATGGAGGTAATTTTTCGAGATTAAGCTAAATTCGGATTTAATATTTTAACTCGTCCACACAGGGGTCGATAATATAAAAAGGCAGTCTTAACGCAACGGTAAAGTTATTTATATCACAAGTTCAAACTCTAATATTTCATTAAGGTAGAGTATTTACATCACACCTTCTGAGATGTAGTCCTTTTTCGAACTCTATTAATGCAGGATGTTTTGTGCATCGAAATTAACTCTAGAGGTTGCTATTTCGCAAAAAAAGTTATATAAATATCTATTTTTAATATAATAGACAAGTAAAAATGAATGGAAGAAGTATATGTTATTTTAAATGTTACCCAATAATTTAATATTTTATCTATAATATTTAGGAAATTAATGAATTTTGGGGCAAAAGAAGTAAATGGCTTTAATTTGATGCTGAAATATCAGTCCTCTTCCACTACTACTATAATAATTCTAACGCTCCTTTTCATTTTTCCAGATTTAATTTTCCTCTTTCTCACGCACACACATTTATGTCTTTTTTTTTTTTGGTTGAACACATTTATGTTTTCTTATAAATGTACTTGTTGTACATCAAATTCAAATTTTGAAAATTCTGACCCCCCAATTACCTCCTAAAAAAAAAAAAAGAGGAACTATCTCAAATGTAGTGGATTTCTCAATGATTAAAAATGGCTAACATTTCAATAGCATGCTTTTAAACAGATCCAATCTCATTTCATTTTCTTGTTTACTCGATATTAGGTTCCAATATTATATTATCTATATTGTATATATATGAACTACTATATTCAGTGATTTTTTAGAATATTATTCTTTTGAACAATTAATTTAGGAAAATACATTTTATAAAAAAAAAAATTAACTTTTCAACGATTAAATGAATAGTTAATTCCTTATGTGATCACTAATTATGAAATCCAAGTCAAATTTATGTTTTTAAAATGTGTCTCCAGTCAAATATCATTATCTAAAATATATAAATTCGTTTGATATGAAAAAAATTCTAAATATATAATTAAAAATAGAAAGAAATATATAAAAATTCCTGAAATTGGGGCCATATTCATCAATTATTCGTTATTATTATATTTTAAATAATTGAGTTGAAAGTCTAAGCTGAGGTCCAAATTAGATACCTAATTTTGACTTTAATAGTTTTGTCAACAAATAGGGTTGACTCCTTGAGCTCCCCTAGCTTCTAGACAATACTTTGAAGGAGTATTTAGTTTTTTTTTTGTTATGGTTTGATAAAACAAATGTTAAAATAATTCAATTAACAAATAAGAATGTTTGGGTGGCTTCTTACATTTATTTTAATACACATTAAAATATATTTTTTTTTATCGGAAATTGATTCTTGCCAGACATATCTAATTCATATCATATTCTTAACTTTGGATACCATATGATTATCCTTTTTCTTTTCCCCTTATTTCAAGTGGAAAGTGGAAAAGTGAAGACACTATCAAAGCATTGATTTTTCCATCTCATTTTGATCGAATTAGTTCACGAAAAAAATGTATGATGATAAATAAATTCTATTAAAGCATTATAAATAGCTATTGAATATTTTTTCTTTTTTCATCGATTCAATTAAAATATTTGATGGAACAATCATTAAATATTGACATTTTGCATATGAAACCATTCAAATTCATAAAATTGCCATTACGTTTGATTGTTCTTGCATAAATTCTGAAAATTAAAACAAGAAATAATCCATAGAAGTAATACTCGAGATTCCATGTCAATATCAAGAAATTAGTCATTAAGTCACTCATGTTATATGTAAATACATGTTAATTTTAAGTTTGTGTTGTCACGTACACATTCAATATAATAATCTAATTCTTTAACTTACAATTACAAGACAATTTTTCAATTATGTTTTTTCAAAAAAGTTTCTTATTCTAATTTTTAAGGGACAAAAAGATATCTAGAGCCACCCTATTTATGAGGTTAAGATTTGATGTAACCATACCATTTGAATATACAAAAGTTGTAAGGGTACTAAGAATATTGAGACTAAAAAAACTCATTTATATTTGGAAAAAAGGGTCATACTCTTTTTTTTTAATTGAAGATCATGACCCTAAATATAAAGATATGAAGGTCGAGAATTAAGATAGAAGGTTAATATTGTCTAATTTATTTATTATTATTGGTATTATTACTCTCATACTAGCTTATTTTTCAATTTTAGTATAACATGTTGTTTCATTTGCTTCAGTTGTCATATTTTTTATTGTTGCTTCTTCCTTATTGTATTTGTTTTTCAATAATATGTGTTATTTGAGTTGAGAATCTATCAGAAGCAAACTCTCTACCTTGAGTACGATTGCATGCACACCGCCATTTTCAAACTCCACATATAAAATTACACCTGCCATATTTTTTTTTCGATTTTTCAGCCAGTGTCCAAAGCCCGTGGAACCCCGATTAAATTTCGATCGCATACTTCAGGACCCATTCGGGGGTGGCGCTCCAAACAGGTTTTTCTCCATACCCAGTACTTGAATTGGGACCTCTGATTATGATGAAGCAGTCTCACTACTACACCACAACTCATATTAATAATTACACATGCTATATTGTTGTTGAGAAATTGTCATGTTTCACCTTCTTTTTTTTGGCTTTACCATTTACCTCACTTTAAATGAAATACAAAAAATTTCAATGATGGAAATGTAGAAAGTAGATTACCAACTTGGTTAGTAATAGACATAATTTTTTCAAGAATATCACTATCACAATTGGTTCATTAATTAAAAGTTTCCATTACAACCACCATCCAGCAATAACATCTACATCAATTCCTAATCAAAAGTTCTTGAAAAATAATTAAAACAGACCAATATGCTACACTAGTGGGGGGAGTGAAAAGTCAGTTATTTTCAGTCATAATCATCATGAATATTAAAAGATGATGTGTAATAACTGTACTATTAATTAATGTTTCTAAAAATCTTCCCTCCACCATTCACGACTTGATTAGATATAAAGAAAGAAAAAGATGGGTTAATAAGGTCACAGAATTTGTTTTTGAAAATTGACTCCAAGTTAGAAAGTTCAATAGTAGTAGTTATGAAAGCAAAAGAGGATCCGGTTGTGTGAGATGAATAAGATTTTTTTATTTTTAATCATAAATTTTGAGTTAAAATTTTTAAAATGAATAGCGACGGCAGATTCTTATAAAAAATCAGAGTTATAAATTATTAATGTATGTATTAATCCAAGCTTCTTGTAAGTCAAAAGTGTTCTTTTTTTTAAAAAAAAAGAAATATTTATTATAGAGAGTGAGAGATATATGATCAAGTTTTTACGAATAAAATAATTGATTTTGAGTAGTATTAGTAAAAGCTATTTTTTGAAGCTTAAAAAAGTCGTTTCTAGAAATACTTTTTGAAATCTTGATAAAAGCATAAGTTGATGTTTTGTATTGACAAAAGTTTTTTTTAAAAAAAATAGTACTAATAATTAGCCAAACACAGTGTATATATTAGCTAAAGAAAACACACAAAAAATTGCTATGCTCCAAACATACACTTCCAAAAATACTTAGGTTTGCAAAATGATTTAAGGAAACGAGTAACCATCCAATCCAAATCATTAGATATATGAGTCGGATAACTGAGTTTTTAAAATGAATCAAATATGAAGATCGATATCGTTAATACCTATTTGTACATTTATTATTTTCACGAGTTCTTCTTTTATGAGAGTGTAAGCTTATTTTTATTTATAGTTTCTATCTCACGGCTCTCACCTAACTATTTCCAAAACCATGGATAGTTAACCTATTTTCTATTGGTATTAATTATGAGCAAATCAAATATTTTATATATTTTTTAATTTAGTACGTTTTTTGATCTGCTCATATCTCATCAACCCGTCGTTTGCTACTCCTACTTCAAACTAAAATCACTTTCCAAAATATGCAAATTTCGAAAGCTAGGCCAAATATCTTACTATTAGATTGAATGAATGCCTGCCTGATTGGAATTTTACTTTTGGTATTTTTGCTTTCCATTAACAAATTACAGGAGTTTCACACTAAACTAGACATGGCTGATAGAATTTAGTACGGATAATTGCAATAATCAGTTCATTGATATTCCTGATAGAATAGATGCTATCACACATACAACAATACTAAATTACATGAAATTGTTTCATTTTAAATGGAATCTTAGCAAAGTGTAGGCAAACCTAGAATTGGAACTTAACGAGTTCAAACTCGAAATTCTAACACATCCGGTCTAATTTGAAAATAAATTTTCAAAATCTATGACCAAACGTAAACTATTTTACTTGGTCCAAAATCTATTATTTGTACTTATCTAGTGGGTTTCAAATGAAGCTGAAACTTCTTCACTAGTAACGCCCCTATAACAAATAACAACTATGTGGGGGGGGGGGGGGGGGGGGCAGACCCCTAAGAAGCTATGCTGAGGCTGCAAAACAAATTCAGAGGAGTACTTCATTTTTGCAAAATCTGAAACACCAAGTTAAGAAACTTCCCAGAAAAGTAACCAGTTTTCGCATATCCATCAAACAAACAGTTCTCGCGGAGGAAAAAAGAGAGGAAGATTCCCAAACTTAATATTTGCGGAAACAAACATCATTTTGCGTTAGATTCTCGAATCCAACATTCTAGGACTATGAAAGATTTGAAACTGCAACATGATATATAATCATCTCACAAAGATCTCCCAACACAAGAGTCTTCAATTTCATAGTGTCATTGCAATGACACTTTTCCAACCCACAATATACAAAAAGAAATTGAAGAACATAACTTCTCTCCCATCAAGTGTCTACATTGCAGCTACATTTCCAGTTAATGTACAGTTCCCTAAGTAAAGGGAAAGCATATTAAGAATAAAAAACTCACATGTGACATTTAGAAGAGCTCTCGAGACTAGTAAGTTCTGCTTGTCGCGGAAAAATGCATTTTGTAAAGGAGGTGTGACAGAATCACCTGTGTCGTTGGAGAGTTTGGCCATCTTAAGGAGTTGGTTATCTAAATCATGAGAACCGGTAGCTTCTGGAGTCAAGGGGGGATCTGCACTTTCTGCAGTAGAAGGAGTTTCCGAGTCTCTTTTATCATTTTCTGATGAATCATCAGCATCCTCCTTTCTTCTGTTTTTTGGCTCATTGGAACTTCCACCACTACCATCCTTTGGAACACCGGGGATCAAGTCAGGTCGAGCTTCAACACCAACATGTCTCAGGTGCAGCTGTTCAAATGAAAATACAACCAAGTACTTAGTTGCACCATATTGTTCTTTTTCATAAATTACTCAACCTTGAAAGACTCTACGCAGATTAGTAGACCTAACTTCTAAAATGAGAAAAGAAATGAAAATGATGTTTGGACGAACAAGTAATATGAAGTAGTTATACCTGAAGATGAAGATTCACTTCATCAGGCCTTGATAGAAATGGAAAATCACCACCACTTTTCAAGTATGCCCTTCTCGCGCCAGGATACCTTTCACACACTTGATCTTTGAGCGATTGAGGGATTGCACAATAGTCATTTGTCTTCACACAGCAAAAATTACAATGGAATAGGAATCAGCCCATCAGATAGTTTCTATTTTTGTGACTTTTGTAAGTAAGAAACTGGCGACATTGCAAAAGGAAAATAATATCAACCCCAGTTATGCCTCAATCCCCAAACTAGTTGGGGGGGGGGGGGGGGGTTAGCTATAAGAATCCCCGACATGCAGCTCTATTTGAATTTTGAACCCATTTCATTCCAACTCTTGCTAATTTCTTTTTAATCAAGACACGTTAAGAGGAGTTTTAGGATGGCCATGAGCTTTTGGGGGGAAACAAAATCAATCAATCAATTAACTACAACTCAATTCCAAATCACTTGGGCTTGGTTATATGAATCCTCTATATCCATTCAGCTTTGTTCAGGTCCATTTCCCGTGGAGTTAAGAGTTTCTTTTACGCTCATGAAATAACTAGCTTAATCCCTGCACTTGTACATATATTTGAACTTACTTTTACATGCAAAAGATTTTAGCGATGATAATCAACTAGTTGATCCAAACTAATAGTAAATGCTGAAATAATGTGGTAAGGTCTTGGATCAAAAATTCTTATCCCACTAGGTACAGAAGAAGCAAGTTGTCCTCTCCTTTCTACAACGAAAAATGTCAAGTAGTGACAAAAGATTATAAACAATAGTGGGTGGAAAACTTCTTGATGTCTAGCAAGTAGTTGGTTCCTTTTTTTGATGATTAGTAAAGAGGTGAAAGACCAAAATCTCTGCACCAAGAACTACGGACTTCTCAAGGTCAAAGTTTATATTCACAGAGACTGTTTCCAAGCGAGAAATGATCATCTTGGTTATCATGACTTTTGGAATAAGCATGTCTCAGGGAAAGTAAAAAACAAGTGACGTCGCAAGAGCAACAGAATGCAATTGTATCCAAATAACTTGAATGATTAATGTCCTAAAATTACAGTGAGGAAAGATGTAAATAAGCACATGGTGTACTAACAGTGTGATGTAGTTAAAATATATTTGTGTCGCTTCATAGTCAATACTCTTATGAAACCAAATAATGAGAAAGTTGAGGCATGTTGACTAATGCATACACTGAAAATCAACAAACAACTTTGCAGATTAAACACATACATCCATTAAAGTGATGGAAGAATCAGGAAGAAGAAGGGGTCCAACTGATGCAGCATCAGCTGTTAATGTCAATCTGGATGCCAAGTCTTCTCTCGAGAGTGTCTCAACCTGCATCCAAATCAAATTCAAGAGTTATGAGATTAAGAGAGTCAACTTTTTCTATAAGCAAATAGTCGTGGTATCAAGAAAGAACAAGAATCATGGTGAATATACAATGGTCTAGTTTATTAGTTGAACTGAAAGAAAATGGACAATTTAGGGGTAACAAAATTAGAGGACTGTCGAAAACAAAAAACTAAGATCAATTACACTTTGAACAGGGTACAGCAATGAAACATACAACAAAGATACATGAGTATCATTTTAAGAAATTGTCATCAAGTATCTCATGGTGAAATAGTAGCATATTAAAGCATCACATGCCTACATATTCGGCAGCTTGAAGCTAAAAATCCAAATTCCAGATAGTCAAAGAAAGCAAGAATGCTACATGAACCAGATCAACTCAAAACGTAGCAAAAATGAAACCATCTGACAAGAGGTAATAGAAAATCTGCAACCAATTGATATTCTGGACAAAAAATTAATAGGTATGGAAAAGTTTGGGAAAAAGAGAAGGTTAAATGTGTTGGAATTGTCTCAAAAGTATTTAACATGCTTCTAGAGCTTCTTCTGATAATGTTTCAAAAAAGAGGAGAAACAGGTGCAATGAATACCATACAACTGCAATGAACAGTATATGATATAAGAAAAAGGTCACTACACTTTTTCTTTTGAAAGAAGAAATATGGAAGAACTATAAGTTCAAGATACTGCTAACGGCTGCTTTCAAAACAAGAATTTAAACAATTTGTGGTAAGAGTGACATAAAACGACTGTAGTATAACAAAAAACTGAGCTTAACATTACCTGAGAAACAACAAAATCTACAGAGTCTGCAATAAAGGGTTCCTGGGGACTATCACGAATTCCACTTAGCACATGCCGTTTCAGTATAAAAGAAGGAGCCCAACCAACACTGCAGTAGGAAACCAACAATAGAAGAAAAACACGCCCTTTAAAATATGAAGAGCTACACAGCTAAAATCATAAAAACAATGAGATGCAAGAATTAGGATGTGGTACATATACAAAAAGATATCAGATCACATATTGCTTATTAAATAAATCCAGAAGTTGTAAAGTGTCGATGCTGATCAGTCATATATGAGCTATAACAGCAATTTAGCAGCTCTTATGATATGCAAAAACCATAAAATGAAAACTTACATAGGAGCCCATGGCATTGAAGCTGAGAAATTAGTAGTCTCCACAAATGTATTTGAAAGTACCAAGGACCTAACACGCCGGGGACGATGCTGAGCAAAAAGTTGTGCTAAGAAGCCTCCAAGGGCTGTTCCATAGAGATGAATCTGCCGGGGGACAAGTTTAATACATCAGTTACTTCCTTTATCATGACCAAACTTATCTCTGCTTTTATTCCGAACAAAAAACATTTGAAATGCATGATTCAACACTATAATCAAACCAATATCAAACAAGTGACTGGTCAAAAAAAAAAAGCTTATAGATGTATCTTTATACACACTTCTTTGCATACTCTATCTAAATGCATATACAAATCAAGAAAGTCAATAGGTGCATCTTACTAATTCTAAATTGCTCATCTCCTAGATAAATAAGACAGCTCAGATTCCACAGATTACATGATCGCACCCAGAGAGGCATAACTCCAAAAAAGGACTTGTGAGCTTTGTAGGCTACGGAGATGCAAGACAAGATTGATGAACTTCAACGTGAGATCAAGAAGATGTTTATTGCAGTGTTATCAAAAGCGAAAAGCGCAAAAAAGCTCTAAGGTCCGTTGGGGCTTTAATTGCAAAGTGCAAATAGAGTGTGGGCTATAAGGAAAAAAGGTGCAAATAGAAAAAAAAGCACAAATATATATATATATGTTTAGTGCAAGACCAATAAATATAAGTATGAACAACAAATATATGGACAAAGAAATTGAATTCTTTTTTACGATAAAGTGAAATACCAATTGTTTAGTGTCGCCTCTTTAGGAAACGCTCATTCGCAAGGAAAATTTTGTCTTTGAGCCTTTATGACATCACTAAAGAGCACATAAGCAAGGAGAAGCGCTCAACTTGTTTTGCGCGTTGCTTTCGGGCTTAAGCGCGTCTTTGACAACACTGGTTTATTGTGAAAGAAGAGCTCAAGACTAGTGGGGAAGATTTGACTAAGTGCTACACTTATTTCATGATCCAAGTCCAAGTCCAAGATGAGGAGGATTAGGGGCCACAATGCAGCCAAATACACGCCAAAGAGGAGCCCAAAATACACACATCAGAGAGCTAACATACACGCCTATTTAGGTGTGTTTGACCAAGATGGGCGTGTGGTATTCCATGTCATGAGCTACTTCTTTCCTTATTTTGTTGGGTAGTTTTGGAAAGAAGTATGACATTAATATAACTTGTTTTCTTGGTCGAGGTTTCCTTATTTCTTAGAAAGTTTTTACATGCTTTTTTAGTTTCCTTAGCCAAAGTCTCCTAATTTCTTTTTCTAGTTAGGTTTCCTAATTTTCTTTTTCCTAAAGGACTTGTTGTCCAAAGTAGTATCGGATTTGACTTCTTAGCCTTTTTGGTAGCCCTATATATAGGTTGTTGTGTTTTTGTTATTTATAGATACATTATTATCAATTGAATTGAAAGGACTTTCCCTTTGCACTCATGTTGTGGGTGTTCTTGGATTTATTCTTCAACCTTCAAGAATCAACTTAAAGGCGGTAAGTTTAATTCCTTCTTAAAACTTAGGTTACTTTAGGTATTCAAGAAAGGTGACAAGTCTTTGCCTAATGTTGTTCTTGTTACTCTAAGGGGGGCGGGTTCCATAACTTATTTTCTTGATCAATTCTCTATCAAAGGTGATTAGTTCTTTAGGTTAATTGTTGTTGTTAGAATCAATTTACGAATTTAGGCTTATATTGAAATTTTAGATATCTTGAATTTCTTGATCAAGCTTTGAATTTAAGAACTCGTTCTTGAATTCGTCTATCTTTATTTTTCCGTGTTTGTTGTTTCTTTTAGCTTACACACATTCTTACTTTTATTGCTTTTATCTTGGATCCCTAACCTGATTGGTATCACTACATGCTAAGGCTTAAGTTGTAGGGTACACAAACCAAACCGAAAATTAAGATTGAAATAACAATCAAAGTCTGAACTAGTATAGTTGATTAATTAAAACTTGATTCCTAATGTTAAATTACTACTACACATATATTGATTTATTAAAACTCTGTCTATAACCCCAGAAATTAAGATTGAAATAGTATTCATGGGACAAAAACTGAGCAAACTGTAGTTGGTTTGGTTTGGTTTTGATAAAAGCTGAACCAAACCGCCCCATGTACACCCCTTGTAGCCATCAAGTAAGCACTGACATAAAGGGAACATACATGATGAACATCAATAGCATCTAGAAACTTCTCAAATGCTTGAATCCACTCGTGGTTGTTCCATGCACGCGGAATATCCACTGAAATTATACGATAACCCTGAGAAATTAAACCAGAAAAATGTTAGCTTCCTTCAATTGAATTTGGGGGTTGTCTTGAAGAAAAATTATCTAGTAGCTATATATCGTGGAAAGAGACATATCCGCATAGATTGTAACATGTAAAGAGAACCTTTCAGCCCCTATTTATGGAAATCGCCTTTAGTTTAAATCCTGAAAATTATGTTGCAAAAGATTCTAATATCATTAAGAAAATTGAAAATCTATTTTGCTTTGTGTCATCACTTGACATGATATTATTCCACGTAAATACATTTACCTTATCAAAATGAAAAAAAAGGTATTAGTCCATGTAGTAGAGAGGGCAAATCGATGGGGCGAGCGTTATCTATTTTCCAAGATTCAGTGCAGGCCAGTGCTTTCTTGGATCTTAATTGCAACTTCTGTTACAATTCATACACTGCAGTAGTTATCACTTACAACTACTTGATGCATTGCCAAGCTTTTATTGGAACACATTTCCCTGTTCTTATCAAAGACCACTTCCATCGAGAGTAAAAATTTTCAGTTGCTGCTGAAAACTTTTCATCTAAGAGCTGAGAGATCAATCAAATAATTGATGTATTGCCGGTCCTCTGTTGTATGATCATCATCCCAATTCGGAAACACATCTTTAAGTAAGGTCTCAATTAAAAGAAGAGAGAAAGAGAGAGAGGGAGAGAGAGAGAAACAGACTGACAGAGAGAGACAGACAGACTCATTCTCAAGTGATACCTTTTAGTGATAACCTAATCATTAGCTATCATTAGTATACTCCTTCCATCTGCTTAATAATAGATTTTGAATTAAGTTTTATGCACTACTAAAGTGCAGATTTTGCTCTAATCTATGTTGCTCAGACTCTTCCAAAATGTCACAGGGAGCATGTCGCATCCTCCAAAAGAAGTGCATTTATAGAGGATCAGACACAGGTGTAACAACACTTTTGAGAGTCCGAGCAACATAGGTTCTAACACAGTTCTAATCATTTGGAAACCCTTTTGGTACCTTTAACTATTTTTGGAAGTTACCATAGTAACATGGGAAAGACGTAACGGATGCAAGTTTAAGTGATTAACTGATCCTTTATATTCATATATTTATGAATGGCTGAAGTGATTACAATCACATATATGACCCGTTCTTCACTGTCATTATCACTCTCAGAGCAGATACACAAAAATTCAGTAATAACAAGGCAAAACAAGTAAATAATAAGGAGTTTTCCTCATTACCTTCATAGATAATGACATTATCTGTTTGTAATATACATCAGCGGTTCCAGCTATGCCAGGGAGGCAAATGAGTGGGGGGACTACTTTCGGGCCAAAATCATAATATCGCCACTGCTTTGATCCAATCTGCACAACGGATCGGAGTGTTAAGGATAATAGCACATTTAACAAGGAGGTAAATAGTCCATGTATGCATCTCAATTATCTAAAAATAAAGAATGTCAGTCACCAAAATAGCTGAATTTGTTTGTGAATGAAATTTCACATTCAAAACTAGATGTCATTGAGCTCAAGGAACACAGCATCATATTTTCACTACTAGTTGAAACAACAATCAGAGTCAAATGCGTAGAATTGAACAATATTTATAATAATTGCAAGGACCGAAAGAATTTAAGATCAAGATACAACAGCAAATTCAAGAAAGTAGCCATCTTATTCATCTAAAAAAAGAAGGTAGTCTTTCCTACTAGCAAAATTATCAATATGCAAGAAAAAGAGTAGAATTAAGTCCAGGACCAAACATTTAGAAGAAAAAAAAATCTTAATATAAACATAGATTTCCCATTCTACTGTGATTAGTGTAGACATCAAAATTTTGTAGGACTCTACAAGACGAGTCATATTTCTGTTAGGGTTTCTTGGAGGCTACTCTACCCTAAACTTAATTCATGCCTATATAAAGGGTATTATATTCACTTGAAAAGACATCTCGAAAATTCCACAAATTCATGGAATATTCATAAAGAGATCAAAATATGTCAAACTCTTCTTGATAACTAAATACTTGAAGAAGATTTATAAATCATTTCATAGAGATCAAGTTCAAATCATCCTGGCTAGTTCGAAAAATACGCCACTAAAGGCTCGAATCACGATGTTGATCAAATCCAAATCATCTTAGTTCGAGTAATACGCCACTAATGGCCCTCGAATCATGGAGAAATCCAGAGAGAAGAATCAAGGGAGAAATAGAATTGTACCCACATTGTTTATCAACAAAATATTTTTTGTTTCTTCATATTTTATTTGTGATTGTAATTTATTTTTCATCACTTTAAAATTTGTTGCAAACAATTAGTACGAGAAGTTCTTCGGATTTGATGGAAAACACATCCACACACCAACATTATTCGCATTTACAAACAAATCAGACCAACTACAAGATAACAGGATTCACAAGAATTCCTAAAATGTGCAAAATCTAAATGGAAAACTACTATATGTGAAAAAGAGAATTTGATAAAGGTAGCAATGTTAATTCAGGGCAAAGTTGTTTCAGAGTTAAAAATGATAACTTTAAGGAACTTGAAGGACCTCAGTTGATCTTTTTAGGAGCAAAAGCTCAGTCTTTTTCAGTAATCACAAGGAACACACTTGATGTTTTTCTATAAAGAAAAGATGTCATACTAATTTACATGTGATACTCATTGGCCACCTACCAGTCACAACAGATTCAAGCAAAACAGAATTCAAAAAAAAAAAAACATGATAGGTCATCATCACAAACAACTATCACCAATTGGGTAAAGCACTAGATGATCATAAATTCAGATTCATTGAAATTCAAGAAAACAAGCAAAACACAATCAAATAGAAAAAAGACAGAGACCCAATTGAGATAAAGCAAAATAAAAGAAAACCCAAATCAAGGAAAAATCCAAAATTGATGGAATCACTTACAGGGATCTTGTGAAGAGGAACTTGAGACTTGAAGTAGATGTAATCACCAGGCGGCGAAAAGACGCCTCCTTTCATAGCTGATTATATTCACCTTTTCACTGTATATACCCACCCATTAAAGTTCTTGAATTTGTTCTATAAGAAAGGGAAAAAAAACTCATCTTCTCCAGAGAGGTGGCATTTTGGGTTTTTGGGTCTATTGAATTTCTTCCTAAAATCAGACAGAGGCGGAATGAGCTGTGTGTTATGTGAATGAATGGGATTAACAATAATGAAACACAAACACGTGAATGGGTCCCGCTTTCTACCCTTATATGTTGTTAGCCGTACGATTCAAGTCCTTGTGATTGTAATAATAATCTTTTTAATATTAAAATTGATTTTATTTTAAATTTATATAAAAGTATTGAAATTAATCATAAATGTTTTAATTTTAATCAGAAAAGATTCTTTGTACAGTATAAAATGATTATATTTAAAAAGAACTAAGTTATTACTATTATTGATTAGTGGATTTTGATAAAATTATGTGTATTTGAAAGTTTATAATCACAAATATTTATTTATAAAAAAATACATAGATATGTGATTTATCAATGCAGCGTGTTAGAATATTCTAATAATTTGTTTATGAACTATGATGTGTTCATTTGGTAAGATTGTATAAGAATTAAATAAATTTTAATAGTTTTTCATAACTTATGGATATTTTATATTTATAAAAAAAAGTGCAAGTTAAAAAATCTAAATTTTACGGTAAAACCTTACTAAATTAATATAGGTAGGTTCATGAAATATTATTATTTTATAGAGATATTAATTAATAGATAAATTAATTTTTATTAATTTAAAAAATGTTTTGAGATTTAAAGAAGATTAATTATAATATACAAGACATGTAGACGAAATTAGAATCCATAAGAAAAAGACGTCATTTTTTTAATGAACCCACTTGTGAAAACATCATTTATAAACTTGAGCTTATGATTAATGATCTCAATTACCGCAGTAAAATGGACGTCAATAACCTGTAAGATTACCTCAGTGAAAATGATATATGTTCAGAGGTTCAGAGCGTAGAAGAAATTGTGGATGCCATGGGGAAAAAATAATGTTAATGATGAAGTTGAAGATAATACAATAACTTTGAAACAAGTTATGCGTAAGGAAGCATTTATCGCATCTAGAACTCTTCGCAATTTTATGATGCAGTTCGAATACACAACACCGAAACTTTTGGATGCAATAAAAAAAGTTAGAGATGAGTTTCAACTAAATTTAAATTTTAACAAAATACAATAGAATCATATTTCACTAAATTGTTTTATATATATTTGTACTTTTATAGAATTTATTAATTTATAATATTAATAGGACCATATATTTATAAAGGAGTCTTCTAAAAATATATTATATTATCGAAATGGGTGATTTTTTTCATTGGCCCAAGTCAGGACCGAAGAAAAAAAATATTATCTTAGAGAGATTATTAATTTAATTAAAAAATTTTATGTAAAATGTCCATTGATAAAAATTGTTTACACAAAAAATAACCTTAAAATAGCAGCTCGGCTATTTGGTTTGAAAAAAAGTGGCAAGGCCATGTTAGTTTGGCCACTTGGTCTTTTTTTTAAAAAATAAAATCTTTTTTATTTTTTTGTTGTGCTATTAAAAAAGTACATTTTTTGTTGCTATTTTTTAAAAACTTTTTTTCCTTTTCTTATTTTCTTATTTATTTTTCTACTTGTTAATGTGGAATGCATAATAGGCAAATAAATATTAATATCGATACATTAGAAATTTATTTATATAATATCTATACACGATTGTACTTTATTATACAATGTCAATACATTATATATTTATTTATACAATATTGATATATTATATATATACTACATAACTATTTGTACATCATATATACATGTTTATACACTATTTATACAATCTCGATACATCATACAATAACTATACATTAATAACTACTTAAGAATATTAATATATTACATATACACTATATAATTATTTGTACATCATATATATTTGTTTTTACACCATTTATGCAATATTGATACATGAAAAAGTTTTGAAAAAAAAAAGGAAAAGGTTTATTTTTAAAAAAATTTAAAAAATGCAGCAAAAAGAAGTTTTATTTTTAAAAAATCAACGCCGAAAAAAATGAGGGAGAAAAAATGGATTAATAGCATTTGGCCGAGCTCTATTGCTATAAAGTGAAATGAGCTATATTTTTAATAAACTTTTATATTTTTCTGTAAATACATGAAATTTTTCTTTATTAATTTATGGAGTATTAATTTAATAAGATTTTACTATCCATCCAAACAAAATTTCAAACTTCAATAAATCTGAAATCATAATTTCAGCTTTTTCCTTTGTAATAAATTACTTTCAACTTTTCGCCATTATTTTATAGTGGCTTACCAAATATGTAATATATAATTTTCATTTTTTAAGTTATGAAATGTGGTACGTTTTTTTTTATTATTTATTTTTTTTTATTTTTTTTATTTTTTTTGATTTATAAAATTTATTTTCCATATTTTCATTAGAGCGGTCATTATAAAAAAATAAAAAAAAAAAAGAGTTCTTCTATACAATGTGGTACGTTTTATTCGTGCTTTTTGGAGGTGGAAAAATGTTTTTGACTTCAGGTTCCAATGATTTTCTTTGTTTTTATTACTCCCTCCGTCTATCTATACTTGTTCATTATATTAAAAATATATGTCCAACAATACTTATCTAATTTATGAAATCAAGAGTTAACTTACACTTGATTCCTAATTTACCCTTATCATTAATTAGTAGTCATTTTCATTTTACATTTTTCAAGACACTGTGTTTATTATATTCAAAAGGTGATATAGTAAAATTATCCTTCTATTTATAATTTTTTAAAAATTGTGCAAAGTCAATAATAAAAAAATAAAAATGGACGAAGGAATTAGTTGATGTCCACATTTTCGATATTCGATATTGAAATCTTCAATATGGCGATTTATAGACTTGGGTGTGAGCCTCAGAATAAAATCGTCCTTAATAAATAGCAATTTAATTTTTCAACGCAAATCGAATATGTATACCCAACATCAAGAGAAAGCAAAACAAGACAAGATCAAAAGCTATCTTGAACCTTTAAATATAAAGTTCTTACTCTAAATTTCAAGGAAATCAAGACAATTGGTTTAGAATAGATAAGAGCAAAATATTAAAAATTTGCATATTGACCAAAGTTTAATTAGGGGACAAGAAGTTTACGTCAATAATAATGTTTCACTTTCACCTCAATTGATACTTCCAGATGACAATTGAAATTCTAAAGTATGCAATAACTGACATTTACAATGAAAAATATGTTGACTAGTTCAGAAGCATGTGAACGTCGAACCCATTGTTCTGTTCATGCTCAGAAAATGGAAACACTGAGCTTAAGTCAACTCCAAAATCTAACTCATGAGGCGAAACTTTGCCCAAAATTATATAAGAAAACAACTCGATCGCTCAACTGATGCAAGACAATCTAACAGTTCCTAGACTAAAAGACGATTATTTCCTCGTTTTGAATCAACAAACATAGAGTTAATCCGACTAATCTACAACAGTTATCTAAACAAACATCAACAAACATAGAGTTAATCCGACTAATCTACAACAGTTATCTGAACAAACAACTCGAATAACCCGAACCAGAAGACTAAGATCTCTATCCACTAGTTGTCAATACTTAAAGCAGCACCAAAAACATACATCAGGACTTCAGGTAGCCACTTCTTAATCATGTTCTTCCCAAGCTAATGATAAACTAAGTTATAGCAGAAAATGACGAAGCCAAAGGTTGTTATACGACATCAAGTGATTCCCTCATCACCCCTTGCAGGCCCCCAGTCCTGGAGGTAAAGAGCAGACGGACAATTCAGTATAGGATTAGCTAGTGTACGCAGACCTTATTCCTACCTCTTGGAGAGAGAGAGGGGTTGTTTCTGACAAATCCTCGTCTCAAGTTTGAAAAAGCCAATACAGAGGTAGAAAGGTATATCAAATAATAGAGAAAGCGTAACAGACCTTTAAAAGCCAGCTCAAAATAAAATTACTTAAGATGGATAGAGATTACATCCTAAACAAGTAAAAGGATCCTAAAATGTACTTTCAAGAATTGGCCAGAAGAGCAGATTGTGCGCGGCAGCCCTCGCCTCGCTCCACCAAATAATTTTGTTCCTTAGAAACAAAATTCCAAGATTAGTGCCAGGCCCAGCACTTTCTTTAATGGTGACAAAACCAAATAAACAATGTCCATAGTTGTCAAGTCATGTAAACACATGAATGGGCCTAAAGGCTACAACTTTTGTTGCTTTCTATCAATGAGAAAGAAAATTAGCAAACAAAACAAAAGAGGTGATGCTACCATCTATAAAGACTGGAACTTTCACTAAGATACATACAAAATTCATTTTTCATAGAAAGGCAGTCTTAACAAGCTCGTGAATCCCAAAGATGGATGAAAATTGCACAGTAATACACGATTACTGGTGAGTTTAACAATGCTTACGATACAAAATGCTTGTTTTTTTTATTCTAGGAAAAGCTAAATTTCCAAATTACAGACTATCTAAAGCAATGGACACGAAAAATCTAAACTACTCTAACGGAGTCGAAGGGGAAGGGATACAACTACTGAAAAGCAAGGATGTAACAATAAACATCAAGGGATTTTAGCAAGTAAATGGAGGTATCCCACAAGTCAATATGACTGGGAAAATGAAACTTTATCAATTCCCAAACTAGATTAAAATTTTCGTCGGTCTGTTTGATAGCTTATTTTTCATCATTCTAGAAGTTGAATATTAGTATCCTGATTGAGGACGAGTAAAACTGAACTTAGAGGGAAATAGATATGTTTCTTTATAGCAGTTCTGACAAATCAAATAAACCAGAGTTTAATCCAAAGTATTATGAGTATGATGATTAATGAGACATGAAACCACCATAAGATCAAACATGTTTTAGTAGTAGCAGTAGTAGAATGTACAACGATCACCTACAAATAGAATACCTAAAACAATGTGGCAAATCAATGAAGAGGCATCATCAACGTGCAGGAAACATTAAAGAGAAACAAGGCAACACCAAGTATGAGAATTTCACCATGCACTCTTCTTCTTCTTCGAACCATAGTAGTTAACATACCACTTCACAAACTTCTTTAACCCCATTTCTAAGTCAGTAGTAGGCTTATATCCCAACTCCTTATTTGCCAAAGTAATATTAGCATGCGTAAATGGCACATCTCCATTCCTCGGCATTTGGATAACCTTCTTCTTTGCCTTCACCTTCAACAACTTCTCCAAAATACTAACAAGTCTCCCAACAGGGACCGGCTTTGTGTTACCTAAATTATAAATCCTCAATTGTGCTGCACCCTTCTTCTTTCCCACACTCCCTGTGCTCTTTTTCGCAGTATCCAATGCTGCCAAACAACCCTTTACCACATCATCAACATAAGTAAAATCCCTAGCAACACTACCATGATCAGATGTCTCAAAAATCTTGATTTCCTTCCCTCTCAAAATATCTTTTGTAAAGAAAAAATATGCCATATCTGGCCTTCCCCATGGACCATAAACCGTGAAAAACCGCAATCCAGTAATTGAAAGACCATGTATATGGTTATATGTATGAGCAATTTCTTCACCAGCCTTTTTAGTGGCTGCATACAAACTAGCAGGCTGATCAGTTCTATCTTTTTCTGAAAAAGGTACTTTAGAATTCAATCCATAAACAGAACTTGATGAAGCCCAAACAATACTAGGTTGTGGATTAGCCACTTTACATGCTTCAAGCAAACTAACAAAACCAGCAATATTACTATGAACATAAGAACCTGGATTCTGCATTGCATATCTAACTCCAGCTTGAGCTGCCATATGCATGACATGTGTAAAAGCAACAGCATCAAACAATTTCCTCAGTAAAACAGCATCATTAATATCACCCTCAACAACCATAATCCCAGAACGTTCAAGAAGCCCCTGTCGGGCTTTTTTCAGCCCGACATCATAATACTGATTGAAATTATCAAGCCCCAAAACGCCGTCTCCACGGCGTTTCAGGCCTAGCGAGACATGGGTCCCTACAAAACCGGCAGCACCAGTAACTAGAACGGTAAAGCCCGTCTTAGACCTGGGTTGGGCCGAAGCCCGAACCCGACGCTCCCAGTTCGGGCCGAGCGCTGGAGGTGACGAAACAGAGTTTTTCAGACTCCGGCGGCTGTTTCCGGCGGTGGGGTTGGTTGGAGACGAGATAAATATGAACAAAACGATGAAAAAGATGAAAAAGAAGGACCAAAGAGTAAACCTGGGAAACAAAGTGGGGTGAAAACGGAGACGATAAAGACTGTAGGGTGAAGATTTATCAGGCTTAAACTTTCCTGGGGTGGAAGGAATGGCATCCAAATGCGTGAGAATGGGCTTCAATTGAGTCATTTTTTTCACTATGATCAAAATTCAAACAGTCAACAAGTCAAGAAAATCTCTTTTGCTGTTTACATATATGAAAAAACACAAAAAAGATTGAAACTTTTTGTTTTTTTTGGATTGATTCAGCTTGAAAACTTCAATTGAAACTCAGAATTTTTTATTTCTTGAAAAGAGAGTCCGATGGGGACAAGAGGTTTAGTGACGATGGGGTTTCGGGCCGGCGGGATAGTGTAATGTTATTGGGAAGTAAAAAGGCAACATAAATGATATTTAAAAAATAAATAAAATAATTTCTAAATATTTATGTAACAGTAAATTAATTTAATAAAGAAAAAATAGAAATGCTAAAATTCAACTATTTCTAATTATAATAGAATAATACTTTTTGGTAGTACTTTATATATTTTCCTTAAAAAGATTCGTAGAATGTGAATACTTTAGTGGGATTCCGTGTCAAATTTTCGTTTGTTTTAATGATCTTTTATGGTAGTATCTTTAACGGGTCTCCCCTTTTAATTGACTTTTTCATATGGAAAAGATTTATTTTTTCTGGTGATATGGAAAAGATACGCCTAAATCCTAATATAACGTGTAGAAATTGTAATCTTGTTTGTTAGTTAATTTCCTCTCATTAATTTAGCAAATAAAAAAGCAAGCAATATCTTCATAAATCTTTTCAAAGTTTTTTCTGAAAAATAAAGCTATCTTGATTTTTAAAAAACTCCAATTGAAAAATGTCTCGAAATTCAAAACAAAAATTCTTCAACAAAAGCATGAAGGAATTTGAAATTAGTGTGTGCAAATTCACTGCACTCACATTGCCAAAAAAACTTTAGTGCGTGCAAATACACTGCACTCATTAAAATAAAAGGTTTTCAATAAAAAAAAAAAAAAAAAGAGACAATGGACGTGCACTTACAATTAGTATATATATGTCTATGTATTTAAACAAAAAATTACACTTGAGAAATCTTCATTTTTATATATAAGATAATAGAAAAAAATATTTTCTTTTATTCAGATCATAAGAGATTATTTTCTCTTGTACACATGCATCCGCCCTAAATATTCAAACACATTTACATCAACTTTTTCGAGTAAACACTCATTAAGATTTTCTAAAATGACCAAATTCTTTGCTTTTTTTTTTTTAATCTTTTATTTGATAAATTTAGGCCTTTTCCGGGAAACACTCCTTAAGATTTTCTAAAGTGACCAAATTCTTTGATTTTTTTATATTATTTTTTATTTGATAAATTTTAGATTACCCACAGAGCTACCAAGGAAATGGAAATCGAAATAGTAGCTAGAAAAAGTTTCTTTGATTGTGTGACCAATACGAATTAAATTAATGATAATTATTGTGTGTGGTTGAGTTAAAAATCTCTTGAACTAAATGCTTAGTCATGGGTAAAATTAAAGTGAATATATTTCACAGAATCATGGTTCTTATTAATGTATCAATGATGTTGATTTTTGCTAACGTTTACAATATAATTGTGCGTTAAATGTAGTTATGTACCATAAGTAACATGCAATTTATTTTATAAGTAATACTAGTCTATGTATTTGTGCGATACGTGGATTATATTAAAAATATTTATCATTTCAAATCGTGGTATGATTTGTCCGAACACGTTCAATTATATTACATTAATTAAAATTTAACTCTCATCTTATTTCTCATTACAATTTATATACTTAATAATAAAAAATTTAAATAACGTAAAACATGATTAGTGATAAATTAAGTAACCGAGTTAACAACAAAAGAAAAGGCACGTTATTCTCTTTTTCTCATTATATTAAATTAATTGATAATGACTTTGTGAATACAGAAAGCGTTAGTTACTTAGGTTACTATTACAAATAAAATCTTCATAAGCTGGTAAAAATAAGTGGTTGATTACACGATTAGTGAAGCTTTATTCCTATTGCAAGCTTTAAGTCCCAAAACTTGAAGAAAAATGCACTACTTTTAAAGTAGAATGATAATAAAAAAAGTATGAGTTTGTACAAAAATTTCAATAGTCTTTTGAAAATAACCTTTGATCCTTCTCAAACCTCACCTATGAAACTCC
This sequence comes from Solanum dulcamara, assembly GCF_947179165.1. Lineage (NCBI taxonomy): Eukaryota > Viridiplantae > Streptophyta > Magnoliopsida > Solanales > Solanaceae > Solanum > Solanum dulcamara. Next base: position 76,054,835 of record NC_077241.1, on the reverse strand, counting down.
ACTGGATTTGTTGTTGTCGTAGTCTAAGGTATCAAAGCCAAAATTAGATTAATATCAAGTAATAAAATTCTTAAATTGCAAGAAATAATCAGATCAACAATGCATTTTGAATATAATTTTATAGAATGTCCTAAATAGGAAGCTGGAAATACAAAGTTTTTTTTTAATTTTTTTTTTATTACTTAGAGTTTTAGTTTTAAATATTTTAAGATATTAAATTATTTTCATGTGTAATAAGTCAAAAAGAAAATAAGTGAATGGAGACACTCTTTCGCAATTAAACGTTTATCTTTTCTATTTAGAAAAAATCAAATTTCCCTAATAAAATGGATTCTTTTTCCTTTAACGTGCAACAGAAAAGAAAGGGTCAAATAAGCCAGTTTCGTATGTAAGCCATCAATTCCCTTTTTCATTATCAAACAAATAAAGTTGCAATGAAATAATATAGGTCTAATAGCCCAAAAATGATTAATCTAGAAATTTACGACACACAAACTTGACTAAAATGAGGCCGACCGATGGTTTTACTTTTCAAATGGACCTCCCACGTCGGTGAAGGGGGAGTTAGGTCGAAGAACTAAATTGACATCGTATTAAAGATGAATTTAATGTGCGATTTCAAGAAATAAAATAATTATGGCGAGTGAAAATATCTTTCGGTTCATAAATATTACAAATCTAATCCAACAGTGAAACTTCGAATAAAAAATGTTCAAATTCGAATGCGAAGACACAAATAGGCCCAAGGCCTAATTATTTAGAAGGAGAATGTTCTTGGGAAATTTACATATATATACTACATAAAAAAATATATTTATTATTTATAGTAATAATATTTTTTTTATTGAATAATTATAATACAATTTTAATATATATTAGCGAGAATAATTTATAAAAATCATATAATACAAGTTTTATTTATGGATAATTTATTTACCACATACTTTAATACACTTATAATACATTGTGTCAATTTCTTACCAAACAAGTATAATATATTTTAAAACACTTATAATACATTTATATTCCATGCATAATTCACTTTTAATACATAGTAGATATATCATAATATTGCTATACATTGCTATAAATTATAATAAATAAAAAGTATCACTAAAATCAGTAATTATTTATTAAAAAGTATTTTTTCTAGTAATTTTTCTAATGTTCTTTATAAAATATATAAAATACCTGTGAAAGAAAAAAAGAAGTTAAATTAAAAAACATTTTCTGATTATTTCTATTAATTTGTTGGGATCTAAAAGCTAGTGTCATATTCTTCTAGAATAAATTGAAGGTTTAATTTTCATGGTAATATTATATTGTATCAAAAGTCAAACAATAAAAGAGTTAGATGAATCAAGTAATAGAATAATATGTAATTTTTAATGAAATAATTTTGATTTAAAAATGAGTAAATCATTTCTTATCACTATAGAGTCGTGGTTGAAAGAATATAATTCTTCTAGGTTAGGTTCTTAGATTTTGAATTGGGATTAATTAAATGGTTAATTTTTAGATATAACAATTTTTTTAAGCATAATTACTTCATATGGATATAATTTTCCTAATTACTTATAATGGCAAACACAAAATTTGTGATTATACAAATAATGTGGCGAATTATACAAATGTTATACCCACGAATTATTTGTATACCGAAATATACAAACGCTGGTATACATATGTATTTGTATAAATGGCAAGCGAGATTGAGAGAGAGGAGGAGAGAGGCGAGCGAGATCGAGAGAGGGAGGAGAGAGGAGAGTGAGAGAGGAGAGCGAAAGGTGAGTTATATATGTATATCTGTCGAATTATATATATATATATATATATTGTCAAAAAATTATATATATGTAACTGATATACATATGTATTTGTATATCTGACAAGCGAGATTGAGAGAGAGGAGGAGAGAGGTGAGCGAGATCGAGAGAGGGAGGAGAGAGGCGAATTGTATATGTATTTTCGTCAAATTGTATAATGATAACTGATATACATATATATTTGTATATCTACCGAGCAGATTTGTCATACTGCGTAGATAGATAGCTATATTTGCTATTAGCCGTAATTATTTTTAAACTATAACCTAAATATATAATATAGTAGTAAGACTTGTCATACCAAATAATTTTTCCTAATTAAATCATAAATAGAATATTAGACACCAAATAAAAAGGAAAAAGGTCTAAAATTTATTTCTTTCAAATGAAGAAAAAATTAAAAAAAAATACTCTTCGTCATACTAAAACATACACAAGAAGTCCTTTTAAACCAAATTATGCCACCTGCTCCTCTGAGTAAAGTCTATTGAATACAGCATTGCCTATTTGACACGTTCTTGACTTGCAAGTTGCCATATTCGATCAATGTTTATGTCATATATTTTCACCGATTTATTTTATGCGTCATATTTTTTAAAAAATAAATATTAATAAAAATAATATTTTAATTAAATTATTTTTATTTACTTTAATTTTAATTAATACTACTTTCTTTATCATCATAATATATTAATTTCTCTTCGAAGATAAAGGTGAAAATATAATTAATTATATTTTAATTTTTTAAAGTGACAACACTTTCTTCATTCACTTTTGAATTTTGCATGTCCTTTTAAGTAAAAGATAATTGATATGAGTATTTTATTAGAATATTCATATTAATTGATGTTCATTAAAAAAGATTTTGGAAATACATATTAACGCTAAGCATAAAATATGAAACAACAACAGTGAGGAGCTTTTGCTGACTCATTGTCATGCTTGCTTCTCACGTTACTTCTTCTCTGCCACGTGAGCTGCTCAAGCTTAAGCAGTTTCAGGATATATTTGTGATTTTTTTTATGGTTCTTTCGTTTTAATTTTTTTGTCTTATTTTTAATGACTTATATAATTAAAAATTGTCTAAAAAAAATACTATTAATCATGATGATTGATAACTTAAAATATTTTTTCAAACATGTTACGTAAAAGTATAAAAAATACTATAAATCATGATAAATGACAACTTAAAATATTTTTAAAACAAATAAAAAATTCAGTTGATTATTGAAATTAATCTATCAATGTCACATAAAATAGGAGAAAAGAAGTAATATGTATTATTTAATTAGAAAACTACGTAAAAAGTATTGTAAATCTAGATAATTAGCAATAGTAATATATCTAAAAAATACTATAAATCACAACAATTAACAACTTAAAATATTTAAAAGACATATAAAAAATTTAATCAACATTCGAATCAGTGTCGCATAAATAGGGATAGATGTATAACATATATTGTTTAAAATGACATAAGCATAACAAAGATCACGATAATTAAAAAATTAAAAATTAAAAGACATATATAAAAAAAAATAACTTTTGAAATTTTATCAGTGTCACATATATTGATACAAGAACAGTAACATATATTATTTTAAAATTACGTAAAAAAAGTATTATAATTCACAATAATTAATAATTTAAAATATTTAAAAATTATATTAAAATTTAATTTACTTTCTAAATTATATCTATATCACATATATTGAAATATACAAATAACAAATATTAGCACGGGCACCGATGTCTAGTTTCAATACAGTATTGTACTTCAATCTATTTTGATGCAGTCAATCAAACCTTAGGTTATACCTTAGTTAGGGCGGATTTATCATTTAATTTTGACGAATTCTAACATCCTATTAGTTTTAAATTCCACAATGATCAAACTTCTAATTTTTTATATATTATAATTATAACTTAAATGGTAATTTCAAAATCGATGTTTGATGTTTTTCGAGTACCTCGATTGTTTGGGTATTCGTAAAGAGATCATAAAGACATCAAATATTGTCTTTCTCAAAGAAATGATCTTGAATATCCATAAACTCTTGGGTATACATAAAGATCAAAATTCTATAAATTTTTTAGGATATTTATAAAAAGATCAAAATATGTCAGACTCTTCTTAATAAACAAATATTTCAAGAAGACCATAAATTCTTTCATTGAGATCGAGTCCAAATCATCCTAATTTGAAAAATATGCCATTAATTGTCCTCAAATCACGAAGAAATCTTAAGAGAGAAGAGTTGAGAAAGAAACAAATTTATACCTATATTATTTTAGTAAACTTTACCTAAATCCCATAATGGAAAAGTCTAATTACTATACATCCCTCATTGTATCAAAATTACCCGATATCCCCTTTTTTTCAACTTTTCTGATACATTAGTTTTGTATCTGATACATCAATTATCTAATGAGTAATTAATGAAGATCATCTATTTATGGATAATATCTTAATATAAGGGATGATTGGTTCTTTAAATCAATTACTAATCTAATTAATGGGATTAATTTGGTTAAAAAATAACGGTTGTGAAGTTGAAGATTCAAGCCAAAAAAACAGAGCATAAATTCAAACCAACTTCGATTTCAATTTTTTTTCAGTTTTGGTGATACATAAGTTATGTATCTGATACATCAATTGTTAAAAAAATTAATTGTTATGTCCATGAAGATTCAAGCCAAAAAACATAGCGTCGTCTCGAATGGAAAAAACAGAGCATCAATTCATACCGAATTTGATTTCAATTATTTTTTCACTTTTGCTGATACATAATTTATGTATCTGATACATAACTTTAGCTATAGAATAGTTAATGCACATCAGCTATTTATGGATAAAAGATTGGCTCTTTATATCAATTACTGATCTATTAAAGAAGGCGACAGTTATGTACGTGAATTTTAAAAATTAATGTATCAGAATCATTAAATATTGAGAAATGAGAATCTGATACATGTGCATGATGTATCATAATAAATAAAACTTGATTCATGTATCAGAATTCACAAAATGTGACACTTATGAATATTATACTCGATACAAGTTTGATACAGTAGAAATATAAAACATAAACTTTGATTTTATATTCGATTTTGACACCAGAGAAAAACATAGTAAATCTGATGTATGGAAATATTAAAACATATTAAATCTGATACATTACAGTTTATGTATCAGATACATTAAAAGAATCAGAATCACCTAAAATGTTTACTATAAAAAAAAAACTACTCGACATCAATCAGTTCTCCTTGGTTTGGAGAGATGTCTCTCCTAATTTTTTTTTATTGTCGTTATCGCTAACATAACAATCCATAGCCTTCTGACAACAATATCTCCACCTATTGATGATTCAAAATCATCAAGAAAATTAGCCCTATATGCCGTTCCGAATCTCAATGGGTGGGACGGGATCTTCTTGATGACGTATTTCATTTCCTGCATTGACATGAAAATGGTTAAATACAACTTGAACTTTATACATAAATACGATCTATCATATGCATTAAAATATCTGATGCATGAGATGAGAATTTGATACATACAGAAGATGTATCAAAAACAATTATATATTATATTCTGATACATAAATGTAGAAGTATCAGAATCATTAAAACTTGAAACATCAAAAAATGACACTTACACATGATGTATCAGAAATAGTAAATCTCCAAAAAATTGCATTTGAAAAAAACATTATGTATCTGATACATAAATGTATATGTATCAGAATCATTAAAACTTGAAAATAACAAATACTGAGACTTAAAGATGATGTATCAGAAATAATAATTCTCAAAAAATTGCATATGAAACAGACATTATGTATCTGATACATAAATGTAGATGTATCAGAATCATTAAACTTGAAATAACAGAAACTGGGACTTAAACATAATGTATCAGAAATAGTAAATCTCAAATAATTGCATTTGAAAAAGACATTATGTATCTGATACATAAATGATATGTATCAGCTTCGTTAAAACTTGAAACAACATAAAATGACACTTAAACATGATGTATCAGAAATAGAAAATCTCCAAAAAAAATACATTTGAAAAAGACATTATGTATCTGATACATAAATGTATATGTATCAGAATCATTAAAAATTAAAACAACAGAAACTGACACTTAAACATGATGTATCAGAAATAGAAAATCTCCAAAAAAATACATTTGAAAAAGACATTATGTATCTGATACATAAATGTATATGTATCAGAATCATTAAAAATTAAAACAACAGAAACTGACACTTAAACATGATGTATCAGAAATATAAAATCTCCAAAAAAAATCCTTTTAAAAATACATTATGAATCTGATACATAAATGATATGTATCAGAATCATTAAAACCTTCACAAAATTTTCATTCTAAAACAAAAAACTTAATTGAACACATACCTTTGGGAGATTAGGGCGTGTTGTAACCCCTTCAATCTTGTTGTCTATTTCTTTGGGTGCATGTTTAACTGTAGCTTTCGACTTCAATTTCTCACGTAGCTTATTCATCACTGTTGGATCGTTACGATGTTTGGATCTAACTTCGTCGTAACCTTCCCAAGACGAATCAGAATCAGGAGAAACAAGAATTCGTTGATTTTTAGTGGACTGTTTGAGACCATGAACGGATTCCATTGAAGGTATGAGAAACAAAAACAGAAAGATTTACAGAAGAAAACAAATGATAAAAATTTAGAAGATTTTTCAAAGATTTTCAGAAGAAATCAAAATATACAAATTTTAGGAGAAATCAGATTGAATGAGGATGAAATAAAATTCCATATAAGGAAAGATTGAAATATACCTTATTTGGAACCTTGAAATTGATTAACAGTTGAAGAGTAACAAATTAACTAGAGCAAATTAGGGCAAGAATAAAGGAATAGGCGGATGTATCAGAGAGGTATAGAGAGAGAAAGGAAAAAGAGGGAATTTGGAAATTTTTTGGTGTATATGGGAATAAAAGTAAATATATTAGGAGAATATGTGTAAAAGGGTAATTTTACCATTATTTTATCAATAAAATTATGTTTCCTAAAATTAAAAATAATAATAATAAAAAAAGAGTATCTCGGTTTCAACATGAAGCCCATTGAAGGTCTCCCAGAAACAAATTTCGGACACAAGTCCAAAAGGTCCGATTGCCATGGAACAATCCAAAGGCCCAAGCTTTCATATCCAAAAGGGATAATTGCATAAAATAGACATAATTGTGAAATTATTTACTCAAATTGGATCCAACCCAAATTATTTATTATTAATAGACTCATAGCTCAAACTATTTATCATCTTATCCCTTTTTTTTTATTCGCGCATGACATCATGCTGACATCAGCATCACTGATATGAAATAATCCTTCGTGATAGTCCATCACTATATTGATATCATATCGGTATCATATAGGATGACCTTAATTCTTTGTGATACTCCATCGATATATTGATACCTTATTGGTATCATATAGGATTGAGCTCTTTCTTTAAGAAATAAAAATAAAACAATTAAGAGAAAATTATTAAAATCACAATTTTATTTATCAAATTTTAAATTAGTAAATATATTCTTTGTGATACTCCGTCGGTATATTAATACCATATCGGTATTGTATAAGACTGAGTTTATACTTATTTTGGTACAAAAATTGCACCATGTATTAAAAACGAATTATGCATATAATATAGATGTATTACATTATGTATAAAAGTAATTTTGTATGCAACATAAATGTATTATAAGTGCCTTAAAATCTATAAAGCTTATTTTGATAAAAATTTTGTATTATATATTAAAAGTAAATTAAACATACAATATAAATATATTAAAATTATATAGATATAAATGATAAATATTTTCTAACTATGGTATAATTAGGTAAGTTTTTCTATCAAAAATGAGTTTCCTTTTTCTCGAGGGGCTGACACTTTAATCTAAGGCCTATACCTAGAATGAGCCCATTGAAATTTTTGTCATTCTTCCTGTGTAAACAAGATGAAGAATACATTTATTTCCAGCTTTGCTTGTGTGTCATTACAAAATTTAATTCCGTAGGTTTTTTTCAAGGTCGATGGATTAACTTCTCTCGGGATAAAATGAAAAACTATTCTATAAAAACGACATTTTAATTTGCAGAACTTCAGTGAACTCATATGGCGGAACAATCACACATTTATGGACAGTTACATTTTTCTTTTGAAAAGCTATGCAAGGTGCAGAAGAGAGACGGGAGAGTTTTCGATAATTTTCGGTAAATAAATGAGGCGTAGCCTCGGAATTTATAGCCAAAAGTTTGAGATTCAACAGATGCGCGGTTATGTCTGTTCTAAACCTACACAATGAGATTTTTCCTGTGAATTTTAATTTTAATTTCATGCAAAAAAAATATTAGAAATGGAAAAAATAATAATTTTATCCAACAAAATTATCAATCAATCAAATTCGAAGTCGAGTCGAGCGATGACGACGACAACGGTAGCCTCCCTTTTCAACTTTTAGGGGTCGTTTGGTGTGAAGAATAACACCAAATAGTCTTGGGATTAAATTATAGTGACACTTAATTTGTTGTTTGGTTGACAAGTTTGGGATAACTTATCCCAAGATTAATAATTAGTACTGGGATAAATTATTCTTCCTCTTGGGTGGTATACTAATCCGGAGATAACTTATCACAGGATAAAATAGATAAATGACAAAGATATCCCTTTAAATCCTTTTTATACCTCAATTTTCACATTCACATATATTTATATTATTTTTAATATCATATATAATAACATTCACAACCTTGACTTCTTATTTTTATGATAATTCTTCATATTTTTTCTATTAAAAAATTACACTATATAATATATTTTTTATTTATAAATTTATTTGACTAATTCTTATGTTTATTTATATTTTAATTTCTCATAAATCCTTTTTTACTTTAACAAACTTAAAATGAAAATTCTATTTTTAAATTAAACAAGAAGAAAGTTTTATTTTTAAATACATACGGACATCATGGAAATGCACACATAAAACTATTTAAGCTAAAAAAGATGAAAGTTTTATTTTAAGAATGAATATTGAATAACTAAAGCTTACAAGAAAAATATAAAAAATAAAATAAAGTAAAGAGTATTTTTGTAAACAAACAATTTATTCAATACATATTATTTTGAATACAACAAACCAAACACTCAATAAGAAATAATCTCAGCACAATTTATCCATCATAACTAATCCCAACATAACTTATCATATCATAACTAATTCCATCATTACTTGTATTCAAACCAGACAACCCCTTAACGAGTTAAAAGAAGTGCTTTTATATATATATTTGAAAGATAAATTTTTAAACTTTGATCCAAAATATATAGCCAAATACTTAGATTAATTAGATACAAACCCGTGACATTACAAGTTTGAATTGTGACTTTTTTTGACTATAAATTGGTTATTTTTTCATATCTAAAAATTCTATTGTCAAATTCATAAATAGGCGGGCCTATCTAGAATGCTAATGTTAAAAATCACTAACCAAAATGACATTTTTGGACCATTAATAGTGGAGTGTCAGAGAGCGTGACCAGTGTGGCCCAAGATCACTTCATCACATTTCACGTGGATATGGATATTTATGGCCCAACTTACTCCTTAGTCAAAGAAGAAAATCCTTCATGAAAACACCAAGAAAAAGTTAAAAGGGGTACTATGTTAAAGAACAAATGGGATAAGTGATTGTCCACTTGTATTATTTTTATTTTAAGTGGGGCTCATTGTCTATTATTTTTTTCATCTTTTTGGCTATAAATAAGGTCATTATTTGCAATGCAAGAGAATGAAAAGATACACACACGACTTTCTCTCTTCTGTTCCTCTTTTTTATTTTCTTCTTATTATTTTGTCAAATTAACTTATTTTATAATACGTTATTAGCACGAGTCTTTATCGCTTTGAGCTATATTTTTAAAAAGGTAACAAAAGGGATAAGAATTTTATTTTTTTAAAATATCTAATATTTTTAAATTTGAATTTGTTGCTCTTGACATATCTAAAAAATGCTATTCATCATGGGTATTAGATTCCGAAATACATCTAAAATCGATGGGTCTGGCAGACACCATCAAAGATGACAATATGATATTTAGTCAACAGCGTGCCAAAGCCATAATATTTCTCCGCCACCATCTTGACAAGAGATTAAAATTACAGTATCTTACATTAAAGAATTTCCTTAAATTATGGAAGAATCTAAAAGAAAGATATGACCACCTGAAGTTGATCATCCTTCCACGGACATGTCATGATTGGCTAAATCTGAGATTAATGAATTTTAAAAATATAACTGAATATAATTTTGCCTTGTTTAGAATTATAACACAGCTAAATTTATGCGGAGAAGAAATCATTGAGCAAGATAAACTTGAAAAAATATACTACACATTTCCACCGGCGAATATGCTTCTACAGCAGCAATATCGAGAAAAGGAGTTTAAAAACTATTCTGAATAACTTTCTCACATTCTTATTGTTGAACGCCACAATGAACTGTTAATGAAAAATTATGATAGTTGGCTCGTTTGTTCTTTGTCATTCCCTGAAGTGAATTAGGCAAACTATATCAATGAGAAAGAGGTCATGATCCCAGTCGTGGTCGAAGAAGAAATTATAATCATGATACTCGGCTGGCACCGAGAAATGATCAGCAGTATAAAAAGAAGAGTGAAAAGTCAGAAGTTTTACCAAAGAAAAATTCAGAAAACATATCTCATAGATGTGGAGGTATGGGGCATTGGCCACAGACTTGCCGATCATCAAAACGTCTGGTTCAGCTATATCAGGCATCCTTGAAGAAGGCAGAAAATAATCTAGAGACAAACTTGATCTCTCTAAATAATATTGAGCCTATGCATCTGGATGTAGCTGATTTTTTTTAATTTTTTCCTGAAGAAAATATGAATATCGATAATCTTGATAATATTTAAATAATTTTTTTGTATGTATTAAATAATATGTTTGTATTTTTCTAATCTTTGTAAATAAATAAAATTTGTGTAATAAGCCATGTTTTAATTATAATATTTACTTTATTTCTTTTGGAAGAAAAATATGGATATGCCTCAAATTTTATTTGGATCAATGATCAATCACGAAGATATTTGTGTAATTGATAGTGGAACAACTCATGTCATTTTTAAAGACGAAAAATATTTTTCCAACTCGCTTAGAAGAAAAACAAATGTTACTATAATTTTTGGTAATTCAAAAATGATTGAAGGCTCCGGACGAATTACTATATTTTTGCCTAAGGAGACAAAGATTGTTATAGACGATGCACTATTCTCTTCTAAATCCCCAAGAAACTTGTTAAGTTTTAAAGATATCCACATAAATTGATATCATATTGAGACACTAAATGAAATGAATACTGAATATCTTGGTATAACCAAGAGTGTCTTATGCCAAAAATATATTTTGGAAAAATTACCAAATTTGTCATCTGACCTATATTATGCAAAAATTAGTGCAATTGAAGCACATATGATCATAAATCAAAAGTTTACTAATCTAAATACATTTGTGTTATGACATGATCGAATATATCATCCTGATTTTACCAAAGATGATGAGAACGTGAACTCACAACCATTTATGCGTTGGAGATGAATTCTTGAAAATTTAACTGGACATCCGTTAAAGAAATAGAAGATTCTTACGAATGATGAATTTTCATGCGTTGCTTGTTATCAAAGCAAATTAATTGCCAGACCATCGACCTTGAAGGTTGGCATCGAATCTCTTGGCCTTTTAGAGCGTATACATGGAGATATATGTAGATTTATTCATCCACCTAGTGGATTGTTTAAATATTTTATGGTCCTAATAGATGCATCATCTAGATGTTTTCATGTGTGCCTCTTATCATCTCGCAACCTGACATTTGTGAAGATGTTATCATAAATAATAAGATTAAGGGCGCAATTACCAGATTATCCAATTAAGACTATTCGCCTTGATAATGTTAGAGAATTTACATCCCAAGCTTTTGATGATTATTGCTTATCAATTGTGCTAAAAATTTAACATCCAGTTGCTCATGTTCATACTCAAAATGGCCTTGTAGAGTCATTTATTAAGCGCCTACAATTAATAGCCTGACCTCTACTAATGAAAACAAAATTGCCAATTATTATTTGGGGTCGTGCTATCTTATATGAAGAAACACTTGCACGTCTCAGACCGACATATTATAATAAATACTCTCCGTCACAACTAGTATTTGACTATGAGCCAAATATATCCATCTACAAATTTTTAATTGTGCGGTATACGTGCGTGTAGCACCATCATAACGTACAAAGATGGGCCCTCAACGAAGGTTGGGCATAAATGTTGGGTTTGACTCACCCTCCATAATTCGCTCTCTTGAACCTTTGACAGGAGACTTGTTTACTGCTCAATTTGCAGATTGTCGGTTTGATGAAATAATTTTCCGCCATTTGGGGGAGAGAAAAAGAACCCCGCAAGAGAAATTGCATACAAGGTTTCATCACTATCTCATTTTGAGTCACGTACCCGCACATGTGAGCAGGAGGTCCAGAAGATCATCCACTTACAGAACATAGCAAATCAAATGTTAGATGCATTTACTGATTTGAAACGGATAACTAAGTCACATATCCCTACAGTGAATGTGTCTATCCGAATTGATGTTCTAAAAGGACCATCTACTAGTATCATAGCTTCTGAATCTCAAACACCTTGAAGGATGGTAGACCATTGAGTTCAAAGGATAAAAATCCTAGAAAGAAAAGTATAAGGAATAACAAAAATATTACTACAAAAGAACCCCTTGAAGAAGGTCAAGATTTGAGTAATCCTGATAATCTTGAAGAAATCAGTGAACTCGAGATCAAGTGAATGAAGAACTTTCAATAAGTTCTACCGGTGATGAGATAAATTTAGATTGATAAAAAATTATGGTGAATAATATTTTTGCATATAATGTTGCAATTAACCTCATACAAGATAGTGAAAGTCTTGATCCTAGTTTCATCGAAGAATATCGACGTAGATATGATTGACCAGAATGACAAAAGGCAATTCAATTAGAATTAGACTCACTTGCTAAACGTGAGGTTTTTAGACCTGTAGTCCAAACCTCTGAAGGTGTAAAAACAGTTGGTTATAAATGAGTTTTTTTTGTGCAAAAATAAAATGAGAGAAATGAAATTGTAAGATACAAGGCACGCCTTGTTGCACAAGGATTCTCTTAAAGACCCGAGGTCAACTATGAAGAAACATATTCACCTGTTATGGATGGAATAACTTTTTGATATATCATCAGTTTAGCTGTATATAAAAATCTTGAAATACATCTAATGAATGTAGTTACAACTTACCTTTATGGTGCACTTGATAATGAAATTTACATGAAAATATCAGAAGGATTAAAATTGCCTGAAACATGTACTAAGTCTCGGGAGATGTACTCAATGAAACTGCAAAGATCATTATATAGTCTGAAACAATGAGGGCGTATGTGGTATAATCTCCTTAGTGAGTACTTGATAAATAAAGGTTATATAAATGATGTCATTTGTCCATGTATTTTTATTAAGAAAACGGAATCAGAATTTGTTATATTTGCAATTTACGTTGATGACATAAATCTCATTGGAACTCCTCAAGAGGTCCAAAAAACGATTGAATATTTAACGAAAGAATTTGAGATGAAAGACATTGAAAAGACAAAACTTTGTCTAGGTCTGCAAATTAAACATTTAGCAAACATGGTTTTTGTCTACTAATCTGCCTACACTAAGAAAATCTTAAAACGATTTTACATGGACAAAGCACATATATTAAGTACTCCAATGGTTGTTCGATCACTTGAAGTGGAAAAAAATCCATTTCGACCTCTAAAAGAGGATGAAGAACTTCTTGGTCCTGAAGTACCATATCTCAGTGTTATTGGTGCACTTATGTACTTTGCTAATGCAACTATGCCTGATATAACATTTTTTGTTAATTTGCTGGCAAGGTATAATTCATCCCCAACGTGAAGGCATTGGAATGGTATCAAAAATATTTTGCGATATCTAAAAGGTACCATTGATATGAGTTTGTTTTATATTAACAAAGATTGTGCATATCTTATTGGTTATGCAGATACAAGTTATTTATCAGACCCACATAAAGCTCGATATCAGACAGGCTATCTATTTATACACGAAGAAACTGCTATATCATGGCGATCTACAAAATAGTCTATTGTTGCTACTTCTTCAAATCATGCTGAGATAATATCAATTAATGAAGCAAGTAAAGAGTGTGTGTGGTTGAGATCGAGATACAATTCATTAAAGAAAGATGCAGCCTGGAAAATTATGTCAAAGTACCCATATTTATATTCGAAGACAATGTCGCGTGCATAGCTCAATTGAAAGGTGACTTCATAAAAGGAAACAGAACGAAATATATTTTCACCAAAATTATTCTTCACACATGATCTTCAGAAGAATGATAATATTGATGTACAACAAGTTCGTTCGAGTGATAATCTTGCAGATTTATTTATAAAGGCATTATCAACATCAATTTTCGAGAAACTAAGATATAAGGTTGGAATGCGTTATCTCCAAAATATCAAATGGAGTTTTCATCAGGGGGAGTAAAATACGTGCTGCACTCTTTTTTCCTTAACCAAGGTTTTGTCCCATTGGATTTTTCTGATAAGATTTTTAATGAATCAGCACTCAAGGAGTATTACCAGATGTGTGTACTCTTTTTTCTAATAAAGTTTTAACGAGGCACAATATCTATGAACATTAGGATAACTATATATATTGTTTGTAGTAAAGTTTTTTATTTTTACACGTGAACATCCAAGGGGGAGTGTTAAAGAACAAATAGGATAAGTGATTGTCCACTTGTATTGTTTTTATTTTAAGTGGGGTCCACTACCTACTATTTTTCTTCATCTTTTTGGCTATAAATAAGGCCATCATTTGCAATGTAAGAGAATGAAAAGATTCATACACGACTTTCTCTCTTCTGTTCTCTTTTTTTTTTTTACTTTTTTCTTTTTATTTTGTCAAGTTAATTTATTTTATAAAATACTATAAATAGTTTACTTGATCTTGATGATCCACCTAAGCTAAATAAATATTTTATATATGTTATAGGAATCAAACACGTACAATCATATCAAATGTTATAATTTATACAAATACACATAATTATTTCTTAACTATCATGTTGAGTCTTAACTCCGACCCGGACCATTCTGATCCATCACTTAGCCTCAAGAGTGGAGCCAGATAAAGATAAAGGATTCATCCAAATTCGTTTGAAATTACAAGCTAAAGTGACAGTTTAGATGGGACAAAGGAGTAAGCTCGTGAAACATCTCAATCATAAAAAGTCATAAATATCTTATCTTAATCGACTTTCTCTCCATTTATTCAAATGCATGGGGTTCCACAAATGTTGGAAATCGAGGTGCAAGTTGCTCATTTGTGGATCTATGTAGTAATGGAATCTATACACATCAAACACAGCTAAGATTCCATTAGGGAGCCAACCAAGTAAAAAGTATTTGGCTTCTAGTAAATTTGAACTTTTTTTTCCCGAACTTTTCAAGAAACAAATTTCATACTTTAGTTATTAAGCAGTGGCTTGGTAGGATGTATAAAAATAGCACTAAATATAGTGTATCAGTAACATAAAAATTAATTATGCTGATATTATTTGGTTTGATAAATCATGTGTTAAAAATAGTATGTGTTGCATTATTTCTAAAAAATTATTTGTTTATAAAAATATCATCCACATTCTTTAATTTTGTACATTTTCAGGAACAATTGTGATTTTAACCATACTAATGCATGCATTAATAACTTTAATGTTGCTACTAATATCATAATTTATGATGTATAAATTAAAAAAATTGTATCCAACAAGAGAATAATACCAAAACTAATTTTCACATGCATTATTTTCTCTTATATACCTTCTGCCAGAAGACCTTTAAGAATACTTAACTTGTCTAAGGTATTTTAATCTCTTGCATAAAATATCTCACTTAACATTCATTATGATAATACATCTTTTTCTTCCTTTCCCCTGGTGGTGAAAGTGCCATGTTGATAACAATATCAAAACTAGGTAGCAAATTAATGTTTAGAGAAATATAAAAGTTGATACTTCACTTTGCCCAATTAGTATTAATATCAAATATATAAAGATTATGATGTTTCTCCTACATTTCTTCCCTTACTTTTCCTTGTTATTTTTCATAACGTTTCCATGAACTTTTAGAATAACAAAAGAGTTAGGTCAGTATTCTTTCTATATGAATATTCATATTCTTTATTTGCAAAAAATAATTGTAATTATTTTTCACATACTTTGAATTTACTTAAATAATTATTCGACTTTACCTCCACAAGCAAAACAAGAAGTTGGATTGGAGCTGATAGAAAATAAGTTTATTTCTTAAACAGAATATGACAATTAATTCTCTCCATCTGACAAGTAAGGGGTCGTTTGTTTTATATAAAAATTATGCAGGTATAATATATTGATTAGTAAGTAATGTAATGTAAAAGTCAGTAATGTATGAAATTGTTATAAAAGGATGAGTAATGTTGGGTATTGCTGGTTGGATGTCTAGTTTGATTATATTACAATCAGTATATTCTGTATAATTTAAAATATTGTGAACTTTTTAACCCCCCAAAAATTTGTTCATGGGGGTTAGATTTGCTATTTTATTTACTCCCTTTATTCTAATTTGTATGACTCAATTTGACTTTACATGTAGTTTAAGAAAAAAAAAGATTTTTAAAATTTATGATCTAAAATAAGTCAAATATGTTTGTGTGACTATAAATCATTTCATTAAAGATAAAATAAATATTTAAAGTTAAATTGTTACTACACGGTATAACCATTAATATAGCTAGTAAATATAATTATTTTGACCGATCAAATAGGTGACTTGCCCGACTTTTATACATTAATTAACTCAAATAAAGACCTACCAACACCCAATATTGTTCCAAACTTTCATACAATTTGCATAACACACTTCCAATAAAGGAAATTCATTAACAGATCAAGTTTATCTACATGTGGTGGACTAGATTCCATTTAAATACAACAAATTTAACTACTTTAATAATAAAATACGACAAAATTTTAGGTTCGTGGAGTACTTATTTGTTTCTTATAACAACAAAAAACTAATGAAATATGGCTGTTACCCTTTTTCTATTTAATTTCATTGTACAGTAATAGAGTATTAAAATATTAGTGAAGGTACATATGAATAATAGTAATATAGTATATTCATTATTATCAAAACTTCACTATCAATAATACTCGTGACAAAACGACGACCCCATAGTGAGACATAAATTAAAAAATATACTTTGATGAAGACCTGCACTAAGTTTTTATGATATATGCATATCAAATGACATATGAATAGAGATCTTAACTACTGTATAATGTTTTTAGGGTTGGAACTACTGTATAATTTATTAATTCTCTTTGTATAGTTTGTGCACATATTAGTATATTTACATATACCAAGTGCCTTAGGCTTACACCTCGTTCTGTTTTTGTTTCTTCAAAAATGCCACCTTATACTCGCGTATTTTATAACACTACTATTTATAATAATAATATATTTAGTGTATAATTTTTTAAATATATTTTAAAAAAATAGTGTGTATTAACCAAATCTGTCAATATTGGCTGACCGAATCCATCCACGCTAGTCCATGTGGTTTTGGAATTTGATGTATCAGGCCAGATTGATCCTATTATTGTTCCATTATGGGAGAACATAACTTTTTAACTAGGGTAACTTACGAAAATGTCATTAATTTAGGAGCTAATTACTTAGATTCACGTTAGTTTGTAATATTATGAATTTATTCGAATACATGCATGTATCTAGCACATCTAGATACATGTATATCGGATACATGAGGTCAAAATTAACTGTAATTTGCTCTAGATATATTGTATCTAAGCAGATTCGCATGCATCTAAAATACATAGACAAATCTCGCTTGTGTATCTGGTATCCCAGATATATGTATCTAGTGCTAGATATATGTACCTAATGTAATTCACATGTATCTGGGATGCATAGACAAATCTTGCTCTACTCCCTCCTATTCTCGCTCTCCTCTGCCCTATTTCAGTGTATCTAGCAGCAAAAAAATGTATCTAGGTGTATCTGACCTGAAATCTGATATGAAGTTATTAATCAGTTCGACAATATGTAATTATTTTAAATTATAGGGAGAACTAATAAATATGGTAGGAGTATCTGTATAATTAGGTAGTTTTTCCTTTTAACTATGGGTTTTATCTCAATTCACAATTTTCGACATATATATAAATCTATTAAAATTTTAATAAATCTTAAATTTAATCTCATAATTTTAACAATATAACAAGTTAAGTATTAAAATTTTTAAAAATTGCGCTCATTAAATTTGAATTTTAAATCTACATGTATAAATTATGTTCGAGTTCAAGGTTTGTTAGTTTGAAGTCAATCACATTATTTGTATTCATTTTTTTTTGATTTAATAGCTGATTAGAGTTACGTGGATAATATCAAACAAATTTTAACATTTTCTCGCAATGTGTTCATTTCCCATACGCATGTATTGCACGTCACTTATCTTCTCTAACTAGCTCTATCTGTGTATGTATTTAAGCACCATAGCTACCACAATCAATAGACCAGAGGAATTAAAATTAGTAAATATTAAACAATAATCGCCATGGAAGGAAGAAACTTCCTTAGATATCTCTTCTTCCTCATGAGCATAATTTTTCTCTTAATTTTCACTTTCTTAAACTTACCATCTCCACTTTCTCACACAGCGGAGCTATTCGACTGCACCATATACTCCCCATGGTGCACTTCAAAAAAGCCCTTTTTCCTCCGGCAACCGGAAAAAACTAAAAATCACTACGCCGAATTCCCCAATCATCCTTTAGATCCACTAACAATCGGAGAAATTCAAAAAGTTAAGAAAATCGTTAATTCGATTGAGGAATTTAGAATTAAAGGTTGCGTTCTTCACTCTGTTGTACTCGAAGAGCCAGAGAAAGAGGTGGTGTTGAACTGGCGGAAAGGTCATCGGCTTCCGCCGAGGAAGGCGTCTGTCATTGCACGTGTACTCGGCGTCGTGCACGTGATCACCGTGGATATTGAAACGGGTCGTGTGACCCGACGTGAAACTGGTGGTTATTCGGGTTACCCGATCATGACAATGGAGGATATGATCACCGCGACTACTGCCCCGTTTGCGAACTCTGATTTTAACCGTTCGATTGTTCAGCGTGGCGTTGATTTGGCTGACCTAGCATGTTTGCCCATCTCCACTGGTTGGTATGGTGAGTGTCTTTTTTTTCGTTTTTTACTCTTATTAGGTCGGAGTTTATTACATTGAAATATATTAGTATATTACTATTTGAGACTGATTAATTAAAATTTTATATTTAGGAAAAGTTGAGGAGAAGAGAAGAGTGATCAAAGTACAGTGCTATACACTGAAGGACACTATCAATTTCTACATGAGACCCATTGAAGGATTAACAGTACTTCTTGATTTAGATACCCAACAAGTCATCGAAATTTTCGATGAAGGAAAGAACATACCAATACCAAAGGCCGCCAACACAGACTATCGTTTCTCAAGTATTCGAAAGAATACACAAAAAATAAACTTACTTAAACCAATATCTATCGAACAGCCAAATGGTCCAAGTTTCACTATAGAGGACAATCATCTAGTTAAATGGGCAAATTGGGAATTTCACCTCAAACCCGACCCGAGATCCGGGGTGGTTATATCCCGGGTCATGATTCAGGATCCGGATACGGGGAAGATGAGAAGTGTTATGTATAAAGGGTTTACATCGGAGCTTTTTGTGCCTTACATGGATCCATCAGATGCATGGTATTTTAAGACGTATATGGATGCGGGTGAATACGGGTTTGGGTTACAAGCTATGCCACTTGACCCGTTAAATGATTGCCCTCGTAATGCGTATTATATGGATGGTGTGTTTGTGGCAGCTGATGGAACACCATATGTTCGTTCCAATATGATTTGTGTGTTTGAAAGATATGCTGGTGATATTGGATGGCGACATGCTGAATGTCCAATTACAGGTTTAACGGTAAATAATTTCACTCTTCTTAAATGATACATAATTGAACTACTTAAATTTGTCCATATTTGTTTCTAATAATAATATATTGTTTATTGTGGTTGTTGGTTTGGATGAAATTAACTTTGGACAGATACGAGAAGTTAGGCCAAAGGTGACGTTAGTGGTGAGAATGGCAGCGTCAGTAGCAAACTATGATTACATTGTCGATTGGGAGTTTCAGGCCGATGGACTTATCCGACCTAAGGTTAGCACATAAGCACTCTTTGTCACACTCAATTTATTACTTGAGCATAAATTTTTAAGTTTTTTCCCCTTGAAATATATGGTTTGAATTAAGTCACAGATATTTAATTGTGTGGTTATAACTGTTGGGTTTTAAAGGCGTAAATGAGAAATGAAGGTTTGTGACTTTTCGAAAGCTTGTGACCTTTTAAAGTATTGTGACCATTCCGAAAGGTTGTGACTTTTATGAAGGGTTGTGACTTTTCCGATAAGCTACAATAAGCACCTGTTCGCACTACCTTTGTTGTCTATAAATAGAGGATTTTCCTCTCATTTTTAAAACATTGAATTTCTCTTTTTTTTTTGCATATATTTTCTTACAAACAAAGTTGAGTCCTTGTGTGATTTTGTTGCTGGCTTTTGAGTTCGCTGAAATTATTAAAGTTTGAGGTACCGCTACTTCTTTAATAGTTTATCCGTTTTATCTTGGGAGGAAATAATCCATAACCTCAGGTATAGTGAGGGGATTAAATTCTTTAAGGACACACAGTGAATTCTGTGGACTCGAATAATATTTTTTTATTTTCATCTTTATAGTTTTTGATTTACTAATCTTAATACAGCAGGAATAACAAACTTAAGGAATTTAATATTTTTTTTCTGTATCTGACATTTTTGGATTGGGGCAGGACAAATCTTAGAAGTCATTGCCATGATATTTATATGATTCTGCTATGTCTAAGTAAGTACATTATGAAGGAATCTTAGATTTGATACGACAAAGTAGTATTTTTTTTTCTTACCATAACCTTGGTCAAACTAAAGATGATTAAGTTAAATAATGTGTTTGTCTTAATAGTTTTCACAAGCTATTTTCAAAGGTTTATTATCTGTTGTGATAAAATTGGGAGAGAAATACTTTTGTGTGTATTACATCCAATATTGGATGCATCTTTCAAGGATCTTAATCCAAGAATGTAGATGGCAAGACATTTTTTTTCCAGAAAAAAAGAAGAAAAGAAAAGTTTAATATTCGATTTGAATAATATAAAAAACTTCATCGAATATTAAATTTATTCCATAAAAGAAAACATTATTGGTCTGACTACATGGAAGCTCTATAGAATTTACTATTCATAGATTTAAAGTCAGTCCAACAAACTTGGTATGGGAAATTTTTTTGAAAAGAAAATCATATCCTTATGATTTTCTAATTCTATTTTGTAGACTAAAATTTGTGTAGTTTTGTACTCTGTGTGGAATTCGATTGTGTCTGATGTTTGAAAATTAAAATCTTTTGATTTTCTACTCCTTAGGTTTGAAGAATATAAAAACTTCACTGAATAAATCGGACTGTGCATTTGGTTTGAAGAATATAAAAACTTCACCAATTTATTAAACACTGTGTTTGAATGAATATTCTGACTTGAAAAGTATAAAAACTTCGTCAAGAATATAAACGATAAAGGATTTGAAGAATATAAAAACTTTACCGTTCACTAGAAACAGTGTTGTATTTTTGGTTTTTGGAGATGAAAACCTCTTAGTTTTCTACTCTGTCTGAATTTGAAATTGATTTGAGTCATAAAAACTTTATCAACATTCAAAGTTCATTCAGTTGACGATTTGAAGAATATAAAAACTTCATTGTTAAGTAGAAATAAGTCGTACAAGGATGCAGTCTTTAGTGTTAGTATTTTCGATACTAAGTGATCTGTCTAATTGTGACAAAAGAAAAAAAAATATATACTAGTGACATAAAATTAATGATTTTGTGCCTGCAATGGATGCCTGTACGAATTAAACTTTGACAATATATAAAGATTGTCAGAGGAAATAGAAGCACTACAATTTTTTTTTGTAGAATATTATCTTTAAAAGAGGTTTATGTTGTCAATATGTATTTTGATAGTATACATTTGAAAGCACGAGAAAACAAATATGTGAAAAATTATTTTTAAATACTTGAAAAATATTTTTGAGATCATATTTAAAATATGGGGGGTTCTTTGCTTGTGATAAAGACAAAATTAGCCTTAGTGTCTAATTTAAATGTGGAAACACAAGATATGAAATTGAATGATATTCTTGTATTATGTTAGACCCACAAAATTGTTGTAGTATATTTTGGTCGATGAGTTTCTCTTTTACTAGTATATGATATGACTAGTATGAAACTATCAAATTATATATATATATATATATATATATATATATATATATATATATATATATATATATATATATATTTACTTGTTCAAAAGAGTTGTGTTCTCTTATGAAAAAGTGTCACTTAAAATGTTGTGATCTTTCATGAAAATACATGTCTACTAAAATATAATTATTTGTATAGACATGAATATTGATAAAAAAAAATCATCTGTCATATTTTGTGTTATGAAGAAGGATTTGGTTCATATGCTCTTACTAAACCCGATGAGACTATGTTCATGGGTAATTCTGCAACAACCAAAATTGAAGAATATGAAAAGGTCCCCTTGGAATGGACATCTAATAAGGTGTTGACTTTAAACAGTATTTGTATTTGACAAAGTTGTAATAAGTAAGAAAAAAATATTTGTAGGAAAAGATTAACCTCACGGAGGGTCTTTTCAAACTCAATATTTCTAGCCCTTCTTACTTTCTTGAGTCAAATTGTTTATGGTATGAACGTTTGGGATATGTCAATTACAAAACCTTGTGAGAACTGATTAACTTAGAAGTTTTACCTAATTTTGAGTGCAATAAATCAAAATGTCAAGTTTGTATTGAATCTAAGTATGTTAAGCATCTTTATAAATCTATTGAAAGGAATGATCCCTTAGAGTTGATTCACATTTACATTTGTAATATGAAGTCAACACCAACTCGTGGTGGGAAAAAGTATTTTATAACTTTTATTGACGATTGCACTAGATATTATTTTGTCTATTTGTTAAATAGTAAGGATGAAGCAATAGAAGCATTTAGACAATACAAAACTGAAGTTGAAAATCAGTTGAATAAAAAGATAACAATAATAAGAAGTGATAGAGGTGGAGAGTATGAATCTCCTTTTGCAGAAACATGTTTGGAAAATGGAATTATCCATCAAACTACTGCTCCTTATTCACCTCAATCAAATGGAATTGCAGAAAGGAAGAATCAAACTTTAAAGGAAATGATGAATGCCTTACTTATAAGTTCAGGTTTACCACAAAACTTGTGGGGGAAGCCATCCTTACACCAAATCGAATACTCATTAGAGTTCCCACAGCAAAACACAGTCTGTTCCATATAAAAAATGGAAAGGAAGAAAATCAAACTTGAAATATTTCAAAGTGTGGGGGTGCCTAGCCAAAGTCCAAGTTCCTAAACCTAAGAGGGTCACAATAGGACCTAAGAATGTGGACTGTGTTTTCATTGGATATGCTACAAAACATCGGGACATTCATGAGAATACGGTAATAGAATCAGATAATGCTGAATTTTTTGAACATACCTATCCGTATATAACTAGATTTGAAGTATCTAGTGAATGGTCAAAATGACCTCGAGAACAACCAAAGGAGAATGTACCTAATAAAAAGAATACAAGGCGAAGTAAACGTCAAAGGACATTTATTTCACTTGGATCTGATTTTGTAACATTTCTTCTTAAACATGAGCCTCAAACATCAAAGAAGCTATGTCCGCTGCGGACTCATCTTTTTGAAAAGAGGCTGTTAATAGTGAGATTGATTCAATATTGAGCAACCATACCTGGAAATTGATTGATCTTCCTCCAGGAAACAAACCTTTGGGTTCAAAATGAATTTACAAAATGGATTTCACAAACTCCTCAAGTTCCACAAAAGCTTAAATAGATGAAAATAAATTACATAATGTTTTACTGCTACTAGGATTGAACATGATACATCATTGTTCAACTGACTTCATTTGTCATTAGGCCACGTACTTGAATAAAATAGTCTAAGATTCCTTTGATATTATTCCTGAAGATTCTTTTTTGCAACCTTGTTTTTTTTTTTTCATATAGGTTGGACTAAGTGGAATATTGATGGTGAAAGGCTCTACATATGTGAACATGAATCAAGTGAACCAAAATGAGTATCTCTATGGCACCCTCTTATCTGAAAACATAATAGGAGTCATCCATGATCACTACATAACTTTCCATCTGGACATGGACATCGATGGTCCATCGAACAATTCTTTTGTGAAAGTGAATCTCCAGAAGGAGATGACTTCTCCTGGAGAATCGCCTCGAAGAAGCTACTTAAAAGCTGTTAGAAATGTGGCTAAAACTGAAAAAGATGCACAAATTAAGCTCAAGCTATATGATCCTTCAGAATTCCATGTGATTAATTCTAATAAGAAGTCGAGAGTTGGGAACCCTACTGGTTACAAAGTGGTTCCTGGTGGAACTGCAGCTAGTTTACTTGACCATGATGATCCTCCACAGAAGAGAGCTGCTTTTACAAATAACCAAATTTGGGTGACACCTTATAATGAGTCTGAGCAATGGGCTGCTGGCATGCTTGTTTACCAAAGTCAAGGTGATGACACTCTTGCTGTTTGGTCTAACAGGTAAATTACATTATCCTCACTCTTAAATTTAACTCAAGGCACCGATAGTGTAAAGATTTTATGTGTATTTTAACACGTTACATTTACTCTTTTATCCATGTAACCAACCATATTATACTTGCTATGAATAGTTACACGATGTAATAGGTAACGTAACATGATAGTATATACTAAAGTAATCATACTTTGTTGTTGGGTAACACCAATATATATCCTTCCTATGCGAGCCCTATGTGATGGATGGGCTAGGATGACCCAGGCCGCGTTGTCATGGTCGAACATTACACTTGTTTGATGAGCTTAATTAAGATATAACTTTGCAATCTTGCTATCATTCGTAGCTTTTGATCATGATGATAAGCGCTTGATCATAACAAATGGTATCAAAGCTAAGGTCATGGTTCAATTTCAATTAACAATATGTGTGTTAACAGGTGTTGGTTGGTTGGGGGAATTGTTGGGTAGTACAAACATCCTGTCTATGGCGAGAGCTAATTATTACTTATATTTTTTTAGATAGAAATGTTTTGAATTAGCTGGGAAACTTAGCAGAGTAATTAATACTTTTTTTTTGTATTTTGCAGAGACAGGGCAATTGAGAATAAAGACATAGTGTTGTGGTATACATTAGGGTTCCATCATATTCCATGCCAAGAGGATTTCCCAATAATGCCAACAGTATCATCAAGCTTTGAGATAAAGCCTGTGAATTTCTTTGAGAGCAACCCAATTCTGAATATTCCACCTAATTCTCCCAAGGACCTCCCAATTTGCAAAGCTTCTGCTTCTGCTTGATCATATATCAATTGTATTATCCCTTAATGTGCATAATATGTAAAAATTATAACGATAGCCGCGCTAGACTTGGATTTCGGATACCTTACTCTCAAATTTTCATGAATAAAAAGTGAATTCTGATCTTGTTGATCGGTAGACAATGTTGCATTTGATTAGTTGATCTATAGAGCTCCCTGTTTCACTCAGATGCTGGATAGTAGATAGGTGACTCGGAATTATAGTACTCTCTGTCTCATTTTATGTGGCATTCTTTTCTTTATAATTCGTCTCAAAAAGAAAGTCACCTTACTATAATTAAAAATAAATTTATTTTAAAATTCCCCGTTTACCCTTAATGAAATGAATCTCATCCACAAAATATCTAAGGATTATTTCAGATCACAAGTTTTAAAACTCTTCTTTTTTTCTTTAATACTAGTACAACCAGTGAGCAAAATCATGACGAGCCCCTATTAACAGGGTACAGGAGGGAAGTGCCTAATCAATCACATTGGATCTTATGTACCAGTTCAGTAATTTACCGTTTCATTAATACAGTTCTAAATTTGGTAATTAACCTAGGAGTCCGGATGACGATTAGTGCCTTCTTTTGTCTTAATGACCATCCCATGTCTGTTGGGGAGGAAACACTACAATTAAAATTTAATATGATAATAAACAATGAAAATAAATTGGACACGAGAATTTTACGTGGAAACCCCTCAAACAGGTAGAGGGGAAAAACCACAGGGTAGAAGGATCTTGCTATGATAATATGAGAGTACGTTGCTCTCAAATACAAGGAGAAAACAACAATTAACACTTCTCTCTTGTAAAAAGAACAACTCACTAAAGAGGGTACTCAAGACTACAATATTTATCTTGGTGTATAACTCTCTTTGTGTTCTTACTATTTTGGATTGTATTTTTTGTGGGATAATCTAAATGAGGGCAAGAGACCCTCTATTTATAGGAAACTAGAAACGCGTAAAATTCGCGTATTGCACTTTCCTTTTTGACTATGCATTCAAAACGCGTTTTGTTCTCTTTTTGACTACGCGTTCAAAACACGTTTTTGTAGTATTTGACTATCTTGCAATGTCCAATAAAGAAAAATAAATGAAGTTGCAGGATATAAACTTAATGTTTGCCACGTATTTTAGTAAAGATTCCAGGCAAATCCTGCAAAGGTAGGTTGTGATTTTACTTCTTGTTAGGTGATTGAAGAACCCGGTTCTTCGGTACATTAGGTGGCAGCGCAAATAACTTATTTTATTGTTGTTTTCATCACATTGATGATGTTTGATTCACATGGCATTCAATGTTATGAATATATTACTTTCTCTTCATTTGTTTTCATCACATCTGACATTGTGTTAATTCACGAAATCAATAAAGGTGTCAACAAAAGTTTAAAATTTGGAGAAACACAGAGTAAAGATTTTAGGGTACGTAGAAGTTAGATTGAGCATCTACATGTGTACCGCAAGTTTAGTCAGTATAAGACACGCCTAATCGAGGTGAGACTAGGTAGAATTTAAGTGCTAAAATACAAACAATTTAAATTTCTAGACTCATTGTTTCAAGAGAATGGAATAGTAGCCGAAGTATTACTTATAGAATAAAAACCAGATGGTTGAACACTTAAAATAGAGAAATGCTACCCTGGTGTTATGTGATGGAGGTTTCCATCAATGTAATACCCCGTTTGGTCATTTTGGAGAATGAATCATCTCTCTTTCATAAAATACTCTCTCCGTAAGTTTAAATTAGAAATTTGGACTTTTCGGTAACTACAATTAAGTAATTGACGGATAATTTTAAATAATTAATTTAATTGATGGGTTAAATTATTAATTTATTTAAATACAATTATGACTTAGCCTATATATTAAAATATGTTAGTGGAAGTTTGTCATTTTTAATACGTAATTAAGTAGAAAAGAAAAGAAAGAAGGAAAGAAAACCTACCTGCAGCGGCGGCCAACCTGCATCAAGTAAGAATTATCGCTCTTTACAACATGTAATTGTATATATGCATAGAGGTCTTGCAATTATTATTATTAAAATAATGGGTGGGGTATGATAAATGAGAGAAATTAAATTCAAACTTCAATATGCTACTTCGTATATGGTTAGTGTGTTTGGACTTTGAAAAAGGACTGTGGGGTCAATTATTATGTAATGATGGCGAAATGGTTGTTTAAGTAAATAATGATAATGAATTGATGCTTTGTTCTAGATTATACAATGGTTCGTAGTTAATTTGGGTAGTTATGGCCCTGATTTTGTTTTTTTCACATTTTTTATCAAATTATAATTCAAGTTTTAATATATTGAAATATGTAATTAAATAATAAGTATATTATATTATATGAATATAATTCGATTTACATTTTTGGAAGAAATTGAGGCTTAGTGTTAGACTTGAGATGTAGGAAATTGACTATAGAATTTGGATGAGTTTTTGGGTCTAAGCTAGACATATAATAATATGTGTGTTGTTAGTTTCAAAATCTTATTGTAGTTATTTATTTGATTAGATTATACTTATTTGGAGGCCCAACGAAAAGGGAAAGCTCAAGTCCCGGAGTAATTGCTTGATTATTTGAGGCTAGTGAATTTCTAAATTCAGTTTAAGTTTGTAGATGCTTGTATTTCCTTGTTATGTGCACTGGGGAGTAATGAGAATTGGATTGAGTTATTGACTGTATGATTGACCTTAAAAATGGAGATGAGGGTATAAAATGACGATATAATGACATGTATTGGTGGAATTGATGTGATGAGTTTATGAATTTATTTTGGACATGTGAAATGACTATGTTGATATAAGATAGGAAAAATTATTATTGTCGTCATGTTATTATCATGAATCGTATGAACATGAATTGATTGAATTGGTTATGACATACTGTGCTGGGACTGAAAATGATATGAAACAAAGGGATCTAGCCACATGCTCTGTGGAAGGTATTATGAAACAAAGGGGTCGGGCCACACGCTCCATGACAGGTAACATGGACAGAAATGTCCCCAATGGGTTTCAGACTATAATTCAGCGGATGTGTACCGATAGGACAAACATGCATCATCTCACTGCATTACATCGCATTTTGTTGATATTTGTGAATTCGTGTTTACCACTTACTGCTCTATATATGTTGAACTTGACTTGATATGATTCACTTGATGAGACTACTGATGAGTATTTGTGGACTGTATTATTACTATTGTGTAGAGTGTAGAGTTGGGGTGGTTTTATGCAGGTTATAGTTAAGGAAGTTTGGTTGGGATGAGAGGAGTACTTGTATCTATTGAGCTTTGCTTAGTTTTAGTTATCCACTTGCTGAGTACCGTATTTTTTGGTACTCACCCCTTGCTTCTACACTTGGTAGGTTGTGAGCCCGGACCTGCTTGATCTCCTAGTATTTTCTACCACCTCCGAGGTTATCATCTCGAGTGTTGAGGTAGCTGTTACATCCATCTAGTGGACACCTCTTACTCTTTTAATATGTTTTAGTCCTATTCTAGAGACAAAGATATTTGTGACTGTATTTTCTTTCGTACTTCGGTAATGTATTAGTGGCTTGTACACGTGACAACCAGTTTTGGGGGATTTTGAGATTATTTATTTGTTTTTGACTAAGTTAAACCTTGCTTTATCACAATTACTTCTGCATTTACTTTCCGTTGAGTTTTAGACTGACTTATCTCGGTGGGTTGAGATGAGTGCCAGCACACCCGGATTCGGATCCTGACAGCCAAAGTGAAAGGTAACTTACAGAACAACTAGAATACCAACAATATTGTTATACGCTAGTGAATGCTGCGTTATTAAACTCAAATATATTCAAAAGATGAGTGTTATAGAGATGCATATGTCAAGTGGGATGTTTGGTCATACAAGTTTAGATAAAATTAAAAAAAGATCACAATTGCCAGAAGGTGCAAATAATACACATTGAAGATAAAATGTGAGAGCCTGAGAGGTCACTTGAGAAAGTTTAGTCATATTCTGCGTCAACCTATAGATGCATCAGTTTGTAGATGTGAAACTATGGTGAGCAAAGGTGGTAAAAGGGGACGAGGTAGACCTAAACCACATGAAATAAAGTTATCTCGAAGTGTCAATCCGGCTGATCTCCTGTTTCCTGTGGCAATCCCAGTGGGCTCATAACATGTTTATGCTGCAGTCACGACAAGTTTTTGAATGGATGTATATGGTCTAAAATTAGAAGTAAATTCTGTTCTTATCCTTTTCACTAAGCCTTTAATTCTTGCCCCTGCTTTCTTTGTTGCTGCTGGTTTATTCCACAAGACAACAATGGAAAATTCTATTAAGTTCGAAGTTGTGTCCCTGACTAGTGGCGGAGTCAGAAATCTATTGTTTTAATTTATGAACTAAAGCAAAAGTACTTTTTTTTTTATATAAGCAAAAAAAAGAAATTTTTACCCTTGAACCATTGTAAACATCTAGCTTTGCCCACACACCAACAAAAATATCTATTGAAGCTGGTAGAAGTCTGCTTGGCCCTTATAGTTTCTTGGCTTTTACTGATATAGCTCGCAATTTGGTAACCTGGGAGTAGGGATGGCGAATAACCTCTCGCTTTTCTTGATGACAAGTCCAAATCCCTCTGAAAGATCAACGTTTTCGCCCTCAGTGAGTTTCCAATCAAAGGAATGCAACAATGAAGCCATCATAAACATGACCATTTTCTCTGCTAAGGGAAGGCCAGCACAAATTCTCCTCCCTGATCCAAATGGAAGGTACTTCATATTATTTCCAGCATAGTCTAAATTCGTCGAGGGACTCAAGAACCTTTCAGGCTGGAATTCTAGTGGACTTTCCCACACTTGAGGATCCCTATGAATTGCATAAACATTCAAGAATACTTTAGTTCCCTCAGGTATGGTGTATTCACCTACTACTGCAGATTGGCTCGGACGCTTTGGGATTAGCAGTGGTAATGCAGGGTGTAAACGTAACGTCTCCTTTAAAACTGCATCAAGATAGTGCAGCTCCGGCAGATGGGATTCTTCAACAATGTTATTCATCCCTACAACAAGTTTTAATTCCTGCTGCACCTTTGATATTATCTCCCGATTATTTAGAAGCTCTGCCATTACCCACTCGACCGTCGTGGTTGTAGAGTCAGTCCCACCAATAACAATGTCCTACAATGCAGAAACATATATGAAGACAGTGGAAAGGAACTTATTCACGACGGGAATTTTGTAATGCTTGATTCTACCTATAGGCAGTGACGGATTCAGGATTTTAATTTTATGGATTTTGAACCATAAATCTTTTTGTTTATTGGTTCTAAATAAATTACTTATACATATTAGGTGAATTTATTACTATAATTACAAAGTTGGGTCAAAGCTGTTGGACAACTTCTATTGTGTCTACCATTTCCTTTGGAGCGAGGCATTCAAGTTTGCTATCACTGTTATGTAAGTTGTCTCTCACTGAAGAAGATTATGCACTTATATTGAGAGATAAAAAGCAGAACTCAAGCAAATAAGCAAGAGTATATTTGAGAAGAATTCTGACATACTGTTGAAGTGCGACCTGATACAAAGAACCGGATTAAAGAACCTGTTTCATGCGTAGGTATTTTACAGTGTTCAGGTCTAGAATATTGTATTAGGATTGTGATCGAGTTGTGGCTATTTCAGCTTTTCTAGAAACAATTGTTTAGGTATAAAAATTAGAGACGTTCAGCTTCAAATTAAGGGTAACTTGAAGGGGAGGCAACAATATGTGTTGGTTGTTGTATAAGGGGTTAGAGTTTAGTTTCTATGTTACAACTCTGGTAATCTGAATTCTGTTGAGGCTCACATGTTTTAGTGCATTTGGGACAAGTCTTGCACAGGTGCAGGTCATGTTTTTTTCACAGGTTTTGTACGTAAAAACAGTGTTCTTACTTATACTGCACTTTACAATTCTGCAACTTAAAATCAGGCATACCCCAATTCCTCTCCCCTTCTCCTGATAAAGTAATATGATGGAATTCAGAGGATAAACAAGGTTAACGAGAGGAGCGACGATATAGAAAAGATAAAGGAACCATATAACTTACCACCAAGATGGCCTTTATTTTCACCAAGTCCAGTGATATACCAATGTTTCTGCTCCATTAGCTCTAACAGGATCTGTATAAAGTCTTTCTTCTCATTCCCCTGGATTTCACCCTCTCTTCTGTCTGAAAGCATCTTCATGTGTTCTTTTATGGCAGGGTCCAATATACTTTCAACCGACTTCAAAAGAGACTCCGCTTCTTTCTGTATTCCTTGTAAGTCAAACCTGGCAAGCGTAGGAAAGAAGTCTGATATGTTTGGCTTTCCCAGCATTTGAAGATATTTTATCACCAATTCCCTGAATTCAGTTCCATCTATTTTATGCTTCTCCATCTCTTCAACAAAATTGCTGCCAAAGATCATACTCATGATTACATTAATTTCAGTTACAAAGGCCAATTCACCAATGTCGACGGGGTTACCAATGTTGGTATGTACGTTTTTGATTGTCTTTCTGACCTCGTGTCTCCGAAGGCTATAACAGGCCTCAAGGTTCCTGTTGCTTAGCATCTCCCTTACAAACAGTTTGCGCATATCACGCCAGTAGGAACCATTGGGAGAGAATCCAATATCTAGTCCACCATATGTGGCTACTAATCCTGCAATTGGAGGGTCACGGTTGGCAAAAATGGAGTCTTGATCACGAACCACTTCTTTGGCTAAGGATGGTGAGTTCAAAACAACACATAGCTTTCCTCCTAGCCAAAACTTGTAAATTGGACCATACTGTTGAGACAATTCTGTGAGCTGGTGATGCAAATTGGGGCGGAGGAATGGTAAGAATCCCACAATCGGAAAGCCACGAGGCCCTGGTGGCAACCTGGATTCTTCCTTGTTCAATTTGTACCATAGAATTGTCAGGAATACAATTGAAAGGGTGAGAGCTGCAATCCAAAGATCGTTTAAAGGTGCTGAAGCCATATTTAGTGTGAAGACAGTTTCAGCCTAATACTAATCTCTGGAAGGACACAATTAAATGGCTCTAAATTTTAGTTCAATATATCCTCCTCTTAGAGCCATTTAATTGTCTCCTCTTCGCACATACTATATATATATATAAATCCTGTCTTTGTTAGGTACTCATTCGTAAAGGTAGTGCCCAAAAGGTCTGAGTCAAGATATTCGCAAAGTAAGAATGAAGTTGCTGGTCAATAAAAGGTGATTTCTATTGCAGGTAACTACTCTGTCTATCAAGGCTTATGCAGATGGAAATAAATTACTTTACTTTAATCAGTATTTAACATGTATCAGTTGCAGTAGGAGGAATCAGTCATTGTATGAAATTCAATATCATTTTATCCATTGTTTAGTTAGCTGATAGAGCAAAAAGTTCGTTGTATAAAATTCAGGATTGTTTCACAATGCTCCCATAATTAATCCTTGCATAACTTGTATATCAACTAGACAACCCTTAATGTTTTTCTTCCTTTGAGATTTAAACCTGAGACCTCATGGTTCTCCTCCAACTTCATCCATCACTATGCCACACCCTTGGTGCAATTTACCATCCCAGATTTCTCTATCATTAGATTAGATCTCTCATCATAACTACTTAAGATCAGACATCATGATCAATATATAAGTCAATTTTTGCGTCCATATAGCTAAGACCTATGTTGTTCGGACTCTACAAAGTCGCACCTATGTCGGATCCTCAAAAAATCCATTACTTTTGAAGGATCCGATCCGCATCGAGGAACATATTTGAAAAAGCCTAGAAACACAGAATAAGACAGGTATTGTTGAAGTCAGATGCAATCACATCAACTCAACAATAATGCAGTAGTGACCAATAATTAATTTGAACTTTGAACTGGAGAAAAGGAAAGGTTGCTTTGGTCATATTTGAACACCTTAGAAGTTAGAAGGGACCTACCAATATCACATATATGACTTTGCCAAGAAAAACTCAATTCTCTAACACCATATATATATATATATATAAACAAATCCTGAAGAACAAAAATATCTTGGATAAGACAAATCACAAAAATGACTCTTGAAAGTCTACAGAACCACAATATGAATACGACTATGAATATGCCTCGCCAACCCTACTGGTGCTTCAAACTTCAAAGCAAAACAATAAAATTGTTATAAAATAAATTAACTTATCAAAATAAGAAGGAGAAAGTAAAAGAGAAAATAAGGAGCAGATGAGAGAATTTCTGTCACCGCAAAGGATGAAATAACAAGTTGGTGGGGTGGGGTGGGGCTAATAGGAGACAAATTGAAGTGGAGTAAAAAGGTGGAAGTTGACATTCACACATCCGCTTGCATAGCTCTCCCCCTTGGATGTCCACGTGTAATGTGACTCATTAAAAACTTTACAAGAAATAATATACATAGTTATCGTAAACATCCATAAATATTGTGCTTCGTTAAAACCTTACTAGAAAAAATTCAGTAGAAAAAAGTCTAGTGAAGGAAAAAGAGTACACACATTTGGTAATACGCTTTGAGTGCTGCCTCATTAAAAACCTTACCAGGAAAATCTAGTGGGACAAAACCTTGGTTAAGGGAAAAAGAGTGCAACGCGTATTTTACTCCCCTGCCGAAAACTTTATTTGATATTTTGGAGACGACGCATTCCAATCTTATATCTTAGCTTCTCAAAAGTTGATGTTGGTAATGCCTTTGTGAATAAATCTGCAAGATTATCACTTGAACGGACTTTTTATTTATCAATATCACCATTCTTCTGAAGATTATGTGTGAAGAATAATTTTGGTGAAATATATTTCGTTCTGTCTCCTTTTATGAAGCCACCTTTCAATTGAGCTATGCACGCGACATTGTCTTCGAATATAATTGTGGGTACTTTGACATCATTTTCTAGCCCGCATCTTTCTTTGATGAATTGTATCATCAATCTCAACCACACACATTCTCTACTTGCTTCATGAATTGCTCTTATTTCAGCATGATTTGAAGAAGTAGCAACAATAGACTGCTTTGTAGATCGCCATGATATAGCAGTTTCTCCGTGTGTAAATAGATAGCCTGTCTGAGATCGAGCTTTATGTGGGTCTGATAAATAACCTGCATCTGCATAACCAATAAGGTCTGCACAACCTTTGTTAGTATTAAACAAACCCATATCAATAGTATCCTTTAGGTATCGCAAAATATACTTGATATCGTTCCAATGCCTTCGCGTTGGGGATGAACTATACCTTGCCAGCAAATTAACAAAAAATATTATATCAGGTCTGGTTGCGTTAGCAAGATATATAAGTGCATCAATAACACTGAGATATGGTACTTCAGGACCAAGAAATTCTTCATCTTCTTCTGGAGGTCAAAATGGATTTTTTTCAACTTGAAGTGATCGAACAATCATTGGAGTACTTAATAGATGTGCTTTGTCCATATAAAATCATTTTAAGATTTTCTTAGTGTAGGCAGATTGGTGGACAAAGACCCCA
Source organism: Solanum dulcamara (assembly GCF_947179165.1). NCBI lineage: Eukaryota > Viridiplantae > Streptophyta > Magnoliopsida > Solanales > Solanaceae > Solanum > Solanum dulcamara. The sequence continues at coordinate 76,019,694 of NC_077241.1, read as the reverse complement.
TCTGCTAAATGTTCAATTTGTAGACCTAGACAAAATTTTGTCTTTCCAAGGTCTTTCATTTCAAATTCTTTCTTTAGATATTCAATCGTCTTTTGGACCTCTTCGGGGGTTCCAATGAGATTTATGTCATCAACATAAATGGTGAGTATAACAAACTCTGATTCCGTTTTCTTAATAAAAATACATGAAAAAATGACATCATTTATATAACCTTCATGTATCAAGTACTCACTAAGGCGATTATACCACATGCGTCCTGATTGTTTCAGACCACATAATGATATTAGCAGTTTCATTGAGTACATCTCCCGAGACTTAGTACATGGTTTAGGCAATTTTAATCCTTTTGGGATTTTTTATGTAAATTTCATTATCAAGTGAATTATAAAGGTTCACTTGATTTTACTGAGCCGAGGGTCTTTCGGAACAGCCGTCCTACCTTGATAGGAGTCAGGTCTGCGTACATTTTACCCTCTCCAGACCCCACATTGTGGAATTTCACTAGGTCGTTGTTGTTGTAAGTGAATCATAAAGTTAAACTGTAACTACATCCATTAGATGTAGTTCAAGATTTTTATGTATAGCTAAACTAATGAGATATCGAAAAGTTATTCCATCCATAACAGGTGAATATGTTTCTTCATAGTTGACCCCAGGTCTTTGAGAGAATCCTTGTGCAACAAGGCATGCCTTGTATCTTACTGTTGACACCCAATTTTGGACCTACACAGTGTGATTTTAAAATAATATATATATATATATATATATATATATATATTTATATTTGTTTTAATAATTCTTGAATAGTAATATTTATAATTATCAAGAATTTCGTTAATTAATATTAATTCGTCTCATTTTGATTTTTTGACTGGATTCACTAATTAATTTTATATTTTCATTTCTTCTCCTAAATAACACATAATTAATATTATATTAATAATATTTTAATTCCTACATTAATAATACATCATGCAAATAATATATATACCATCCCCCAATTTTCACATCCCATTCTATCTATATACTGCACATAAACTAATTTACACCTCGCTACAATAAAATAGTTTCTCAATTTATACACTTTACAAGTTTCCTTTTTTTCCAGAATATATATATATTAATTAATTAATTAATCAACCCGCATGCCCTGTCCATACCCTTTTGTCCCCTCTTAAAATATATATTCATCCGATTAAAAAAAGTAAAATAATAATAATAATAAGATAAAAAATAAAATAATAAATAATCCTTTGTCTTTGATATATATATATCCGCATTATTTTTATTTATCCATCCATTTCGCATTATTTCATTAATTTGCCCACTCCGCATTATTTTAATCATCCACCATTCCCTATTATTTCACTATATATATCTAAGTACTTACTCTAAAAAAATGAACAACGGACAAAGAAGAGAAAACGCGGACAAAACACTCAAAAATATACTCTTACGCTCTGATTTTAAATATTTTTTTTTGCAAAAGAATTTTTTCTCAATTTGAACTCGATTTTACTTGGAAAACGAGGGTGGATTCGTGACTGAAGCTTTCCCATTCACTTCCATGCAACAGGTAATATTTACTCCATGTTCCTCTGTTTTTCGTTGTCATTAAGATAAAGTATTATCCTAAAAATGTTATCTTGCTAATTTCGTCATTCTCTTCTTATTTGCATTAACACTTGCGGAGCAAAATGGAGTCTTGATTTGGGACTCTAAAAATATTCCAAGTTTTTGAGACTCGATAATCATCATTCCCTCACATGGAGCCGATATCTTAGACCTCTTGAATAGCAAACCAAACAAGATGATCTCACTCAGGTTCAATTCCGCCTGCTTATATTTTTCAGTATTTTGTTATTATTATTATTATTATTATTATTATTATTATTATTATTATTATTGTTATCATCGTTATTATCGCTGTTATTATTATTATTATCATTATTGTTGTTATTGTTTTACCGTTTTATTATTGTTATTATTATTATTTTCGTCATTATCATTATCATTATTATTAGAATTTTTTATTTACTGTTGTTATTATTATTATTATTGTTATTATTATTATTATTATTATTATTATTATTATTATTATTATTATTATTATTATTATTATTATTTTCGTTATTAGTATTAGTATTAGTAGTAGTAGTATTTTTATTTACCATTATTATTATTATTATTATTATTATTATTATTATTATTTTTGTTATTATTATTTTCGTTATTATTATTATCATTATTATTAGTATATTTTGTTTACCGTTATTATTATAATTATTATTTTCGTTATTATTATTATTATTTTCGTTATTATTATTATTTTCGTTATTGGTATTGTTAGTAGTAGTAGTAGTATTTTTATTTACTGTTATTATTATTATTATTATTATTATTATTATTATTATTATTATTATTTTCGTTATTATTATTATTATTAGTAGTAGTTTTATTTACTGTTTCTATTATTATTATTATTATCATTATCGTTATTATTATTATTAATATTTACTACCATTATTAATATCGCTATTATTGTTGTTGTTATTATTATTATTGTTATTATCATTATTATTATTATTATTGTTATTATTATTATTGTTATCTACTATTTTTTTTAATTATTATTATTATATTTTTACTGTTATTATTATTATTGTTATTATTTATTTATTATTATTAATATCGTTATTATTATTATCATTGCTATTATTATTATGGTTATTATTATTATTTTTTATTGTTATTGTTATTGTTATATTATTGTTATTACTATTGTTGTTGTTGTTGTTGTTGTTATTATTATTATTATTATTATTATCAGTATTATTATTACTATTACATGTTAAACTTGCTTATATGATTTGAGTATGTTCTCATTCATGCAATAACTAATATTTTATAGATGTTTGGGTTTGGGAACCTCTATTGAAAATGGGTCATCGTAATACCATCTTTCCATATTTTTTTTTATATAAAAGAGATCACTATTTTCTTTAAGGCCAAGCTACTAGTAAATTTTTTTTTTTCAAAAACATGCACTTATTTCATGCGTAAGACTTATATTTTATTTTGGAACACTCTTTCTAGTTTTAATTATTTAACCTAAGTCTGGTCGGTAATTATTTTTTTTAACGAATCTTAAAGGATGCTTAACCCCTTTCCTTTAGAATAACTAGAACTCATACCTAGAATCACATAAGTTAAGTAGACCACTAATTGGAGTTCATTTTTTAACATTAAATTAGTTAATTATTTAGGTATCCTTATTTACCTTAAAATAATTAGGTGGCGACTCTTTAAAATTAAATAATTTAGAAATCATCAATATGTTGTACACCGTTTGACCTCGAGTTAAAATGGGGTATAACACTTACAATTGCATTTATCTCATTTTGTTTTTGCACAAAAACCCATTTATAGCCAACCGGTTTTACACCTTCAGGGGTTTGGACTACAGGTCCAAAAACCTCACGTTTAGTAGTGAATCTAATTCTGATTGAATTGGCTTTTGCCATTCTAGCCAATCATATCTACATCGACATTCTTCGATGGAATTAGACTTAAGACTTTCACTATCTTGTATGAGGTTAATTGCAATATTATATGCAAAAATATTATCCATCATAATTTTTGATCGATCTAAATTTATCTCATAATCGGTAGAACTTATTGAAAGTTCTTCATTCACTTGAGTCTCGGGTTCACTAATTTCTTTAGGAATATCAGAATTACTTAAATCTTGACCTTTTTCAGGAGATTCTTGTGTAGTATCATCTTTATTATTGCTCACGCTTCTCTTTCTAGGATTTTTATCCTTTGAACCCTAGGTCTACCACGCTTTAGGCATGTTTGGGATTCAGAAGCTATGATACTAATAGATGGTCCTTTTGGGACATCAATTCCGATAGACACATTCACTACAGGAATATGTGACTTAGATATTTGTTTCAAATCAGTAAATGCATCTGGCATTTGATTTGCTATGTTCTGTAAGTGGATGATCTTCTGGACCTCTTACTCACATGTGCGGGTACGTAGATCAAAATGAGATAGTGATGAAACCTTTCACGCAATTTCTCTTGCGGGATCCTTTTTCTCTCCCCTTAATGGCAGAAAAATTGTTTTATCAAACCGAGAATTTACAAATCGAGCAGTGAATAAGTCTCCAGTCAACGGTTCATGGTATTGAATTATAGAAGGTGAGTCAAACCCAATATAGATGCCCATCCTTCATTGATGGCCCATCTTTGTACGTTGTGATGGTGCTACAGACATGTATACCGCACAACCAAAAATTCGTACATAGGCTATATTTGGCTCATGACCAAATACTAATTGTGACAGAGAGTATTTATTATAATGTGTCAGTCTGAGACGACAAGTGCTGATGCATGTAAGATAGCATGACCCAAAACAGTAATTGGTAATTTCATTTTCATTAGTAGAGGTCTGGCTATCAATTGTAGGTGCTTAATAAATAATTCTGCAAGGTCATTTTGAGTATGAACATAAGCAATAGGATATTTAATTTTTATCCTAATTGATAAGCAATAATCATCAAAAACTTAGAATGTAAATTCTCCAGCATTATCAAGGCAAATAACCTTAATTGGATAATCTGGGAATTGCACCCTTAATCTTATTATTTGTGCCAACAACTTTGCAAATTCCAGGTTGCGAGATGATAGAAGACACACATGAGATCATCTAGATGATGCATCTATTATGACCATAAAATAACTAAACAATCCACTTGGTGGATGAATAGTTCCACATATATCTCTATGTATACGCTCAAAAAAGTTAGGAGATTTGACGCCAACCTTCAGGGTCGATTGTATGACAATTAATTTGCCTTGATAACAAGCAGCACATGAAAATTCATCATTCGTAAGAATCTTCTGGTTCTTTAACAGATGTCCAGTTGAATTTTCAAGGATTCGTCTCATCATCATTGATAGAGGATGACCTATTCGATCATGCCATAGCACAAATGTATTTAGATTAGTAAATTTCTGGTTTACGATCATATGTGCTTCAATTGCACTAATTTTTTGCATAATATTGGCCAAACGACAAAGTTGGTAATTTTTCCAAAATATATTTCTGGTTTGAGACACTTTTGGTTATACCAAGGTATTCAATATTCATTTCATATAGTGTCTCAACATGATATCTATTTCTACGGATATCTTTAAAACTTAACAAATTTCTTGGGGATTTAGAAGAGAATAGTGCATCTTCTATAACAATTTCTGTCCCCTTAGGCAGAAATATAGTAGCTTTTCCGGAGCATTCAATTATTTTTGAATTACCAGAAATTGTAGTAACATTTGCTTTTCTTCTAAGAAAGTTGGAAAAATATTTCTCGTCTTTAAAAATGATATGATCATTGATCCAAATAAAATTTGAGGCATATCCATATTTTTTCTTCAACAAGAAATAAAATACATATTATAATTAAAACATGGTACATTACACAAATTTTATTTACTTACATGGACTAGAAATATCATTTAGTACACACGAATAAAAAGGAAATTATTTAAATATTATTAGGTTTATCAATATTCATATTGTCTTCTGAAAAATTAAAAAAATCAGCTATATCCAGATGCATAAGCTCAATATTATCTTCAGAGATAAAGTTTGTCTCTGAATTATTTTTTGCCCTCTTCAAGGATGCCTAATATAGCTGAACCAGACATTTTGATGACCGGCAAGTCCGCGACCAGTGCCCCATACGTCCACATCTATGACATATACTTTCTAAATTTTTCTTTGATAAATCATCTGGATTTTTACTCTTCTTTTTGCATTGTTGATCATTTCTCGGTTCTAGCCAAACATCATTATTATAATTTCTTCTTCGACCATGACCACGACAACGACTGGGGCTATGACCTATTTTTCGTTGGTTATAATTTGTTTGATTCACTTCAGGGAGTAGGAAAGAACCAACAGACCGACTATCATAATTTTTCATTAATAATCCATTGTGACGTTCAACAATAAAAAGGTGAGAAAGTAATTCAGAATATTTTTTAAATCATTTTTGTGATATTGCTGCTGTAGGAGCATATTCGCCGGTGGAAATGTGGAGTATGTTTTTTCAAGTTTATCTTGCTCAATGATTTCTTCTCCGTATAAATTTAACTGAGCTATAATTTTAAACAAGACAGAATTATATTCAGTTATATTTTTAAAAAAGTCCAATAATCTTAGATTTAACCAATCATGACGTGCCTCTGAAAGGATGACCAACTTTAGGTAGTCATATCTTTCTTTTAGATTCTTCCACAATTTAAGGGGATCCTTTAATGTAAGGCACTGTAATTTTAATCCCTCGTCAAGATGGTGGCAGAGAAATATCATGGCTTTGACATCGTCTTGACTAGATGTCGTATTGTCATCTTTGATGATATTTGCCAGACCCATCGATTCTAAATGTATTTCGGCATCCAGATATGTCAAGAGCAACAAATTCAAGTTTAGAAATATTAGACATTTTAAGAAAATAAAATCCTTACTCCTTTTGTTACCTTCTTAAAATATAGCTCAAAGTGATGGAGGCTCATGCTGATTACGTATTATAAATAAACTAACTTAGCAAAATAAGAAGGAGAGAGTTAGAGAAAATAAGAAGGAGCAGATGAGAGAATTTCTTGTCCTCTATTTGCATAAATAACCACTGCAAATGATGAAATAACAAGTTGGTTGGGGGGAGGGGAGTAATAGGAGACAAATTGAAGTTGAGTGAAAAGGTGGAAGTTGGCATCCACACATCCACTTGCATAACAAAAACAACCCTTTTTATCCTTTCTTTCTTTTCTTTTGGAGAGATCAAAATCAAAGTTTCTCGTACCATTGGATTGATAACATGTTTCGCCAAGCTTTGAGCAAGTCAAAAGTGATTATTTATAGAGTAAAGTTGTTTGATCGAGCTTTTAGGATAAAAATTAAGTGTGTTTGAGTAGTAGCATAAGTTGACAAAGATTGCTTTTCTCCTAAAGCAGATTTGAAATCTTGATCAAACACAAATTGACGGTATTGACATACTGCTATTCTACAAAAAAAAAAATACTTTCCAATGAACACTTAAAACAAAAAATATTTTTCAAAATAAATATATTTCGAAAGCTTGACTAAATAGACAACTAGTCATCCTAAAAGCCAATTATACCTGCACTCATGATTTACAACAAACTAATGAATGTTGTGTTATGACCGAAATAATCAAGTGTCATGTTGAGATAGAAAAGCAAACCTCGAAAGACCATAAGTAAGAAGACAAAAGAGAAATATACCAAAAGAGACACACACATTTAACATGGTTCGGTTAATCGACTACATCCACAAGAGGAGATGAACAATCTACTATATAAAAGAGAGTACATAATATATGAAAAGAAATAACCTCACACAATTCACTCAAAATAAAAAGAGGTTCACACTAGTGATAACGTATCACTTGTGTCTCACAAATTCCCCCCCTCCCCCCCAAAAAAAAAAAAAACTCTCAAAGCCCTTAAGACTACATTGTGAATGTTACATGTTAAAAGGAGTGATTATAGAGTCATAAACATTTTCCTACGAGAAAAAGAACTAGCCAATTATGGAGACTTTGTGTTTTCCTTTTAGGAAAAAGAAAACCCAATTACGGTAAGAAACTCAGGGCAAATTCTCAACATGTTGTCGTACCCGTATTGAATTCTTTACGATTTGACATGAGTGTCCTCCCCATAATGCATTTCCTGGATATTTATAATATCAGAGTACGTATTAGTTTTAAATATTTAATTACTCTAATTCAATTTTGTAGGAAATTTGAGTCCATCCATACGGATGTTTTTAAAGCCCATTAGGGTAATTAAACTTAACCCTAATATTTTCTACGTAAGAAAATTTATGGTGTATGATTAAGAATACTGGAACGCCACATTTTTCACCTTCTTCTCTCTCACAATCAAGCTAGGATGTAGATTGATATACAGGGTTGCTCTAATATATCGTGATAACCATCACCGACCAGTAATTCAAGGTGCGATTCATCCAAGCCTTCTGCTCCACTACACGAAGAACATGTAAGTTTTCATTTTATGATTTACGTGTCATCTAGTTTATTTAGATTATTGTATTGTGTGTAATCGTATAAATTTAACTTTAAATATTAATTAAATTAACTCTCAAAAAAATGATAATCATTATTGACCAAGATTGTATATCTATCTTATTTTCCCAAATATGTCTTATGATATTGATATATAAAAATTAAACTCCCTACCTAATGGTAATTAATTGAATTGACAACAAATTTAGTAACATGTCATCATAATACTCATATACTTTGATTACTTGCACTCATTGTGTTTCAACATAATTGGGTTAATACATAATTAGTTCCTTAAATTTACAAGAATAGTCAATTAAGATATTCGAACGAAATCTTGTTTTAATTAAACATCTCAATTTCTAATATAGTTTCTACTTAGACATTTTCAATTAAAATTTTTGAAATTTATTAGTGTGTTTTATTTCTTTATTAGGTAGTTAAGTGAACCTCATAAAATATGTCATTTTCTTTAATTATATGCTTTCGGCTCAATAAGCTGTAAAATCTCATGCATTTTCTATTTGGGGTTGATGCGTATAACTAAAAGTGATGACTTATTTTATGTGATTATCATAATTATCTAATAGACAACACGAGAACACACGCAAAAAAAAAAAAATCAAAATTTAAACTGGAGGTGTCTAATTGGAACATTTTATTAGGATTTGAGATTTTCAATTGAAACATAATTTAGTTCGAGTGTTTAAATGGAATATCATGACAAGTTTATGGAATATCATCACAAGTTTAAGGGGTTATGTACAACAACAATAAAATAACAACATAATTTGTGTAATTCTACCAAGTGGAGTGACATTTGTATACCTTTTAGTTTAGGCACATCTTTTAAGAAAACTACTCATTTCTGGAATATAGGATGTATCTTTCAATTTTACTCCTAATAAGCACATTGAAAAGATGTAGCTGTTTAATGGTTTCTTGATTATGTAGAACTTTATTTATTCAAATAATGGTATAATCTGAAGAACATCATTAATGTTTTCTTGAATCTTGATTATGTGAAACACTAATTATTTTGAAACAAAATGAAAAAGTGAAAACACCACTTATTTTGAAATGACTGAAGTAATAAATAAAAGTGATCCCAAGAAAATCAAAAGACAAGGATTCGTTTGAGAAATTGGATGGGTGAGTCAAATTTATAGTTTGTCTTTTCAATTCCTCTTTACTTATTATATAACAATTTGATAGTATTTCTTTCTTTTCTAGTAACCTGGCTTTTGAGTTGTCAGCTCTACTGAGAAGTTTATAATATGAAGATGGGCTCAATGGAGGCAATATCAGAAGTAATTAGAAAATTTAGAGATGAAAAAAGCATATTGCTTGATGAATATGAAAGGATTACATTTGAAATACAATTGAACCAAACTAGAAATGCAATCTCGTCTCTTCAGACCTCAGCAATAATGCAGTAATGTCTTTACTTATTGTACAATAATATGTAATCTGATATTATAAATACTACAACCAGTGGGAAAAAATCATTGTCAAGAATACTTTGTTTTACTGATATAGCTCGAAATTCGGTAACCTGGGAGTAGGGATGGCGAATAGCCTCTCGTTTTTCTTGATGACGAGTCCAAGTCCCTCTGAAAGATCAACCTTTTCGCCCTCAGTGAGTTTCCAATCAAAGGAATGCAACAATGAAGCCATCATAAACATGACCATTTTCTCTGCTAAGGGAAGGCCAGCACAAATTCTCCTCCCTGATCCAAATGGAAGGTACTTCATATTATTTCCAGCATAGTCTAAATTCGTCGAGGGACTCAAGAACCTTTCAGGCTGGAATTCTAGTGGACTTTCCCACACTTGAGGATCCCTATGAATTGCATAAACATTCAAGAATACTTTAGTTCCCTCAGGTATGGTGTATCCACCTACTATTGCAGATTGGCTCGGACGCTTTGGGATTAGCAGTGGTAATGCAGGGTGTAAACGTAACGTCTCCTTTAAAACTGCATCAAGATAGTGCAGATTTGGTAAATTGGATTCTTCAACAATGTTATTCATCCCTACAACATGTTTCAATTCCTGCTGCACCTTTGACATTATCTCCGGATTATTCAGAAGCTCAGCCATTACCCACTCGACCGTCGTGATTGTAGTGTCAGTCCCGCCAATCATAATGTCCTACAATGCAGAAACATATATGAAGACAGGGGAAAGGAACTAGTCGTCACAGGAATTTTGTAATGCTTGATTCTAGCTGTAGGCAGAGGTGGATCCAAAATTTTAAGTTTATGGGTTCTGAAACACAACTTTTTTTTTATTGAGTTATGGATAAATTATTGAGTGAATTTCTTACTATAAATACATTGTTTGGGTAAAAGACATTGGTTCTGCCTAACTTCTTGTGGGTCCGCCCTGCCTGTAGGAGGCAAGACATATTTAGGTATGAGTAAGCATATCTTTCTAAGTTTAAATATAACCGGATAGCTCGATGAATAAAGCATCCCGCATTAGTTGGGACTCACCACAAGGAGTGTAATGCAGATATTCTATTCTAATGCAAACATTAGTGGCTGATTCCAAAGCTCGAACACATAACCAATATGTAATTTGAGTTATTAACTTAGATGCTCGAATCACATAATTAGCTAAAATAGTCTTAAATAGTTTGTATGACACTGTTAAATCTTCAGACTGATAAAGAAATATAAAAAAGATAGAGGGACCATTTAGCTTACCAGCAAGATGGCCTTTATTTTCACCAAGTCCAGTGATATACCAATGTCTCTCTGCTCCATTAGCTCTAACAGGATCTGTATAAGATGTTTCTTCTCATTCGTATGGATTTCACCCTCTCTTTTGTCCGAAAGCATCTTCATGCATTCATTTATGGCAGGGTCCAATACACTATCAATCAACTTCAAAAAAGCCTCCATCTCTTTCTGTATTCCTTGTAAATCAAACCTGGAAAGCATAGGGAAGAAGTCTGATATGTTCGGCTTTCCCATCACTTGAGCAAATTTCACCACCAATTCCTTGAATTCAGTTCCATCTTTTCTATGCTTCTCCATATTCTCCACAAAATTGCTGCCAAAGATCATACTAATGACTACATTCATTTCAGTTACAAAGGCCAATTCACCAATCTCGACAGGGTTACCAATCTTGGTATGCACGTTTTTGATTGTCTTTCTGACCTCGTTTCTCCGAAGGCTATAACAGGCCTCAAGGTTCCTGTTGTTTAGCATCTCCCTTACTAACAGTTTGCGCATATCACGCCAGTAGGAGCCATAGGGAGAAAATCCAATATCTAGTCCACCATATGTGCCTATTAATGCTGCAATTGGAGGGTCACGGTTGGCAAAAACAGAGTCTTGATCACGAACCACTTCTTTGGCTAAGGATGGTGAGTTCAAAACAACACATAGCTTTCCTCCTAGCCAAAACTTGTAAATTGGACCATACTGTTGAGACAATTCTGTGAGCTGGTGATGCAAATTGGGGCGGAGGAATGGTAAGAATCCAACAATCGGAAAGCCACGAGGCCCTGGTGGCAACCTGGATTCTTCCTTGTTCAATTTGTACCATAGAATTGTCAGGAACACAATTGAAAGGGCGAGAACTGCAATCCAAAGATCGTTTAAAGGTGCTGAAGCCATATTTTGTGTGAAGACAGTTTCAGCCTAATATTTTTTAACCTCACAATGAAATCTTAGCTCAATATATCCTCCTCTCAGCACATACTCTATATATCCAGTCTTTGTCATTCCTAATAGTTGTTACGATCGAGAACTCGGGTAGTGTGAAATTTAGTCAAATAATATTATAATGATAATAGCAAAGACTATAATAAGTTGATAATAACGAAAGTAAAGCAAATAAAAAAGACACAAATTTTATGTGGTTCGGTCGGTGTGACCTAGTCCAGAGGCAAAAATGAGGATTTTACTATATTAACAAGAGTACAAAAAATTAGAGTAAATATTCTAATTAATCCCAAATACCCAATAGAATAACCTTACAAGATCACTCCAAATAAAAGGGTTCACATAAGTGTTTTCCCAATACTAACTCTCTTACAAAATAACACTTAATGAAAAGACAAGGAAAGAAAGTAATGAAATGTTTTTATATGCTCCAAGGTGTGTTTCAACTAATGACCAACTTTCCTATTTATAGGGAAGAAATGGGTTGCGTGATGTTGAGTTTAATTTGTACCACTGAAATGTCAGGAACACAATTGAAAGGGTGAGAGCTGCTAGAAAAAGATCGTTTATAGGTGTCGAGGCCATCCTACCAAGGTTTAGATAAATGAAAAGAAATTATTTGGGGCCTGTTTGGTTAATGTTACGTTGTTTCATCAATATTTAACATGTATCACTTGCCAGTGGGAGGAATTACTCATTGTATAAAATCCAACACTATTTTATACGTTGTTTGGTTAGCTAATAAAGGGAATTAGTCATATAAAATTCAGCATTGTCTTACGATTCCCGCATAACCAGCCCAGCATAACTTGTATTTGAATCAGACGACCATTAATGTTTTTGCCTTTATAGAGATTTAAACCCGAGATGTCATGGTTCTCCTCCAACTTCATTTATCACTTGCTGGCCGGGGGAACCGATGTTATCTTCCGGCAACTGTCCACCCAGTCAAGTGCAAAAAACACAGTAAAATCGCGCAATACATGCTGCTAGTGTGCTCTCCATACCCTTGGTGCAATTTAAAATCCCATATCTGTTGAGGGAGTTTGATATGATAATAAATAATAAAAATAAATTGGACAAGAGAATTTTACGTGTAAACCCCTCAAACAGATAGAGGGGAAAAACCACGGGATAGAAGGATCTTACTATGATAATATGAGAGTACACTGCTCTCAAATACAAGGAGATAACAACAATTAACACTTCTCTCTTGTAAGAGGAACAACTACTAAAGAGGACACTCAAGACTACAATATTTATTTTGGTGTATAACTCTCTTTGTATTTTTACTCTGTGTTTTTCTGAATGAATTAAATGAGGGTATGAGGCCCTCTATTTATAGGAGGAAGAAAACGCTTAAAAAAATTTATGCGTTAATTTTCTACGCGTTCTTTTTCCTGTCAAAAGTTGGATGATTTCTACGCGTTTTTTTCTGTCAAAAGTTGCTGCGTATGTTTCTTCCTTTTTGACTTTTCTTGCCCTTTTTTTTTTTACTTTTGTTGCATTTCTCTCATTAGATTTAAACCTCTAATTTTAAATAATTAAGATCAGACATCATGATCAATATATGAGCGAATTTTAGTGTGCATATAGATAAGACCTATGTTGTTCGGACTCTTTAAAATGTTATTGAACTTGTATTGAATCCTCAAAAATTGTACTCCCTTTGTTTCAATTTGTTTGTCTTACTTTCCTTTTTAGTTCATTTTAAAAAAATGTTCCTTTTTTTTTCTTGACAACTCTTTAGTTTTAATTTTTTACATGACATGTTTAATACCACAAGATTAAAAGACTTTTTGCTACATTCTACAAATCCTTAGTTTAAGACAATAAAACTCAAAAATCTTCTTTAATTTCTTAAACTCCGTGCTCAGTCAAAACCAAATAAATAAATTGAAACAGAGGAAGTATTACTTTTGGTAGATCTGACATACACCACACGATATATTTGAAAAGTCTCCATAGAATACAACATAGGATTAAGACATGAATGGTTGAAAAGTTGGCACATTTCATCCTTATAAATAACACTAGTTTATACACATCAACACAAAGAGGAAAATAACATAGAGAGCGGTGAGGTATTTCATAGATTGTGAAAAAAAATATTAGAGTGAGCGATATTTTTAGTGATGTGGGAATTTGAAAGAGGGTTATTTCTTTTAAGTATATAGTGGTTTTTATAGTATATTACCTAGGCATACATAATGGAAAATTCTTTGTCATAGTGATATCAATATTATTCCCTCATTCAAAAGGGTTTCTACGTAAAATTCTTGATATCATTATCTTTTCATTTTATCTTAATTATCTTAACTGTGAATATTCTTTATGTTATTCCTTATTTTCAAACAGAAGGGAACAACCAATATCACATCAAAAGTAAGTAACTTGCATTATTTAGTAGGAAATGCACATATGTGACATAACACACCATAAGGGCCATTTAAGCCAAAGATCAAAACTCAATGCTTTAACACCATATATAAAAATAAAATATCCTGAGGAACAAAAATATGTTGGATAAGACAAAGAGGGACACTTTAAAGTCTGCAGAACCACAAGATGAATAAAATAACTGTTGGTTCCAATTTGATATTTCAAATTGGGATTATGTATTTTTCGTTTCTTTTGAAGGGACAAAATTAAAGTTTCTCATACCCCAGGATAACTTGTTTGGCCAAGCTTTTGAGAAGCAAAAGTGCTCAGTTAGAAATGAACTCATTAATTACAACAAACTAATGAATGTTATCGTACCATGTTAGATCCTTCATAAATATACTATCTTTATAGGATACACGCACAAAGCGGCATTTCTGAAAAGTCAAGAAGACAAGAACAGGAAAATGCAATATCATCTCCTCACAATAATAACCAAAATAGGTTTTGAACTTGACAAGGGAAAAGAAAGATTGTTTGCTCACATAGAATACGTTACAACCTAGAAGGGACCAACAAATATCACATCCAAAGAAAGTGACTTTCACTCACTCGGTCTCAATTTATACGATATCATGTGACACAAAGTTTAGGAAAACATAAAAGAATTTGAAACTTGTGGTATAAAACAAACTTTAGACATTTGTATTGTTTGGGAGGAAGCACTATAACTAAAATTTGATATGATAATAAATAATGAAAATAAATTGGACACGAGAATTTTACGTGGAAACCCCTCAAACAGATAGAGAAGAAAAACTACGGGGTAGAAAGATCTTACTATGATTATATGGGAGTACACTGCTCTCAAATACAAGGAGAAAACAATAATTAACACTTCTTTTTTGTAAAAGAAACAACTTACTAAAGAGGACACTCAATACTACAATATTTATCTTGGTGTATAACTCTCTTTGTGTTCTTACTCTTTTGGATTGTATTTTGTGGGATAATCTAAATGAGGGCAAGAGGCTATCTATTTATAGGAAACTAAAAATGCGTAAAATCCGCATAAAATTCGCGTATTGCACCTTTCTTTTTGTTCAAAATGCGTTTTGTTCCTTTTTTGGCTACGCGTTCAAAATGCGTTTTGTTCCCTTTTTGACTACGTGTTCAAAACTCATTTTGTAGTATTTGACTATCTTGCATTCTCCCACTTGAAGATTTAATTGAGAATCAAATAAGTCTTCACACCATCCTTTCTACCCAATTACTGCAATGTTACGTTTTTGCTAGGCCAACAGAAGATCGTCACCATATAAACTTGTTACTGTTGATCGACTTCGTAAACATATCTGCTAGGTTGTCATTAGTGTAAATTTTCTGAATATCCAAACTGCCTTCTTCCACCTTTTCACGAACAAAGTGATACTGAACTCGTATGTGCTTTGTCATTGAATGAAATGCCAGATTCTTTGCAAGATGCAAAGGGCTCTGATTGTCACAAAACAGAGCAACCTTCTCTTGTTTGTGCCTGAGCCCCTCCAGTAACATCTGCATCCATATTGCCTCTTTTCTAGCTTGTGTAGCTGCTACATATTTTGCTTTCATCATAGATGTAACCACGATAGATTGCAGTTTTGAAACCCAGCTTACAACTCCTCCTGCAAGAGTAAACACATAACATGTGGTGGACTTGCTTTTATCAAGATCACATGCATAATATGAATCAACATAACCTTTAATAATAAAGTCTAATTCTCTATAATATATTGCAATATCTGAGGTACCCTTGACATATCTCGGGATTCTCTTAACAGTATTCCAATGCTCTCTACCAGGATTAGCCAAGTATCGACTAACCACTCCCACTGCTTGTGCAATGTCAAGTCTTGTACATACTTTTGCAAATATTAAACTTCCTATTGCTGATGCATACAGTACTCAAGACATCTCCATCCTCTCTGCTTCATTTTTAGGACTCATTTTTAGGACTCATTCTTGAGGATAACTTCAAATTAATAGGAAGTAGGGTAGCAATTGACTTACAGTCTTGCATCTTGAAGGATCACAAGATTTTCTTCAAGTAGTTCTTTTGAGAAAGACAAATCTTTCTATTATTTCTGTCTCGGTGAATTTGCATCCCTAGAATCTTGTTTACTGGTCCCAAGTCCTTCATTTCAAACTCTCTAGCCAACTGTGCCTTTAAATTTGTGAGAAGATCTTTGTTGGGGCTTGCTACCAACATGTCATCAACATACAACAACAAAATAACAAAATCGTCATCACCAAATCTCTTGTAATAAACATAAGGATCTGAACTATATTTGTTGTATCCAAGGCTTATAATGAAGGAATCAAATCTCTTATACTAACACCTCAGTGCCTGTTTGAGACCGTATAGAGATTTGTTCAACCTGCAAATCAAGTTCTCTTTTACTTGTTCTTCAGAACCTTCTGATTGGAGCATGTAAATTTCTTCTTCAAGCTCTCCATGAAGAAATGAAGTTTTAACATCTAACTGCTCCATGTACCAGTCAAATGTAGCACACATTACTAGGACCACTCGAATTGTTGTGAGTCGAACCACCAGAGAAAATATCTCATTAAAGTCTATACCTTCTTTCTAAGAAAATTCTTTCACCACCAATCTTGCACTATACTTCTCCAATCATTACCATTGCGTTTGATCTTGTAGACCCATTTATTTTCAATGGCCTTACTTCCTTATGGAAATTGAACAAGATCCTTTGTTTTCTTGATCCTTAAGAACTTCGCGAGCTAAGGCAGGCAAAGTAATAATAATCCCAACATTTTTACCAAGCCAGAGTTTACAAATGGGGCCATAATTTTGGGACAGAGATGCAAAGTAGGTGTGGAGTTCAGGATCAAGAGAGAGGAGATTACTTATCAAAGGCAAAGCTTTAGGCCCTGGTGGCAGTCCCTTGTTTGAGTTACTGTTGATAAACCTTAGTAGAGCTAAAATACCAAGAAAATAGGAGAAAAATACCCCCTTTTGCTCAATAATGAGTTCTTGCAGTGGCCATATTGGCAAAGAATCAAATAGGAATTTTAGAGACATTATTTAGGAGTCTAACTAGGAAATGGAAAATGGCAGAAGCAACGTAGTGGAAATTGAGATGAAGACAAAAAGTATGTCGGCAGACACCTCATACTGTTGATTCAATCAGTCAATGGAAATCAATATTTAACATGTATATAAGCCCACTTTTCTTTGGAGAAACAAAAACTAAAGTTTCTCATAGTCATTGAATATTGGATTTGGGGGTTATGCGGAGGGTAGGGCTGTACAGGGCAAATCGATAAACCGCATCAAACCGACAAATCGAATCAAATCGGAAAAAAACCCGACTAGTGGTTTGGTTTGACTTGGTTTGGTGTTTGGAAAAAAACCCGACCA
The DNA here is from genome assembly GCF_947179165.1 of Solanum dulcamara. NCBI lineage: Eukaryota > Viridiplantae > Streptophyta > Magnoliopsida > Solanales > Solanaceae > Solanum > Solanum dulcamara. The sequence goes on along the minus strand of NC_077241.1, from coordinate 76,002,092 downwards.
TTATAGGGTTGGTTTGGTTTTAACTAAAAAAAGTCAAACCGAACCCAAACCAACCCGATTATAGATATACTACTTTTAAATTATGTTATACATAAAAATATTTATTAAAATGTAATTTATAAATATTTTTTAATTTTTTTCATAATCTTTGTTTTCTTTCTTACATTTAGATTTGGATTTGAGAAGCTCATCTAAATAATATACAAAAAAAGCTCATCTTATAAAGTTATTTTATAAAGTTAAAACTTCAAACAATGTTCTGCCTCCATCTTATATGTTGATATTTTGTACTAGAACTCTTTTTAAGAAGTACTGCTCTGTGCTTTTTATTATATACTATGAAAAACCCGAGAAATCCAAAAAAAACCAAAAAACCGAAAAACCCGAAAAAACCCGAGAAAAATTGATATCGAAAAACCCGACTTTTATTGATTTGGTTTGGTTTATAGATTTAATAACCTGACACAAATGGTTTGGTTTGATTTGTAAAAAATCCGAACCAACCCGGTCCATGTACACCCCTAGCGGAGGGGTAGGGGTAGATCGAAAAAGTAGTGGAGAGAGGTGATTAGACAAGATATGGCGTTACTCCATATCATCGAGGACATGACCTTAGATAGAAAGAAGCGGAGATCGCGGATTAGGGTAAAAGGCTAGTAGGTATAGAATAGTGTCTGACCGTGCGCCTGTTTAGGGTGGTCATAGGTCTAGGTGTGCTTTTATAGTTGTGTTGTTATTGTCTTTGATTATCACATCACTTTGCTATCATTATTGTTCTTGTCCTGTAAATTTTGCATCGCTTTTCGTTTTATGTGCCATTATGCTGTATATATTGTTTTTTTCTTATACTTGGGACTTTGACTTTTGAGCCGAGGGTCTTTCGAAAATAGCCTCTCCATCTCCATGAGGTAGTGGTATGATCTGCGTATATCCTATCCTCCCCAGACCCACTTATGAGATTTCACCGAGTATGTTGTATTGGATATATTGGAGTAGCTTGTTTTTCAAGTTAATTTAGAGAATTGATTCTTTTCACCTGCTCTTACCTGAAGTCCCAATTTAAATGTGGTTAAGATAGTAAGAGATTCAACACTTCGTTGCACGGAATGAAGCTAAAAATTTTCTAATATTGTTTTACATTCCTTTATGTATATCTTTTGATTTAGAGTTTTTTCTTTTTGTAATTTTGCACCTCAACTAACTCTTCCACTTATAATGAGTGCAGTTCAGATTGTGTTATCTGTTGCTAAGAATCATTATAAATATTTTATTTATTCAAACTGACTATTTAGTTTTGCATTTAAATCTACACTATTTTTCACTGTTACCTTTCTGATTACTCCCAAACTATTCTTCTAGAAAATGTAAATAAATTAAGAACCTCATCAAATAAAAGGTAAATATGGGGAAAAGTCTCACAATTTTCCAAAACTTTGAACAATTCACTTAATTTGAACTATTAAAAAAATCCCAACAAGCAGCTTCGCTCTATTTGGTTCGAACCAACCTATGGGCGATCTACATCGTTGCCCCGTACAAAGGCCTCAAACGAATCCATTTGGATGCTCGTCGGATAACTGTTATTATCAAACTTCATATCAATGGGAAGGTGATCATCCCAGTTACCTCATAAATCCATTATGTAAGCTTGTAACATATCATCAAGCATTTAAATGGTCCTTTCCGTTTACCCGTCTATTGGTGGGTGAAAAAACGTGCTAAGATTAACATTGTGCCCAAACCTTTGGAATGACTGCTAGAAGTGATGTCAACCATCTCTTCCTTTATAGGAAAACCAAAACAAGTTACGAAGGGCATTCTTTGTTATTTTAAGTGCTCCAATAAAGTAATACATGTACTATTATTTCAAATTCGATTCAGAATTCAATATTTAAGTAGTCATGGTAACTAGCCATTTCACATGGAACAGTGGAACTTGACAGGATAGAGCAACATCTTTTATCTTATTCATAGAGTGTTGGATTGGATAATCTTGGAGTAGGTATAGCCACCAGAGGCATTTTCTTCTTCAGAACAATCCCAAACTTCTCTGTAAGGTCTAATGTCTCTCCTTGGGGCAATTTGCAGTCGAAAGAATGAATGAGCGAAGCCAGTACCACAAGATTTATGTTATAATTCAGGTTTTGATGCATCACAAACCATGGAACCTGATTGGCGGACCTGGTCCCATGATCGATGTATGTCACAGATCAAATGGGAACCAATTGTAAAAGCTGCCACCACCTGTTGTGGTTGGTGGGAAAATCAGAGGATACTACAAACCATGAGACCTGATCGGCGGACCTGATTCCACGATTGATGTGTGTCACAGACCAAATGGGAACCAGCTGTAAAAGTTGTCACCACCTGCTGTGGTTGGTGGGCAAATCAGAGGAGACTACAAATCATGGGACCTGATCGGCGAACCTGATCCCATGAACGATGTGTGTCACAGCCCAAATGGGAACCAACTGTAAAAGTTGCCACCACCTGCTGTGGTTGGTGGACAGCAGGCGTCCACCCAATCAGAGGAGATTAGGTTGTTTCGTCCATACATCAAATACTAGCCTTAGGACATAAAACAACTTAGTTCTACCCATCATATCTTCAAGGAAAAAGGCAAAAGATGTGTGTGCTCAAAAGAAAGAACAACTTCCTCAAGGCAGCAAGGGACCTGATCGAGCTAAAATTGAAGAATAGTTTTTAGGTTGTTGCTTTATTGTAATGTTGAGTCTTGCGTGCTAAATATTATAAAATCAATTCCTATCATATAAAGGAATATTGATTATTTCTCTCTTTGTATTGTGTCATTTTGACTTCATTGCTAGAGTTAGCTTTGAAGTGGTTAGAAAAGTCTACATTAACCTAGGGGTGGTTGTGTAGTGGAAAATAGATTTATTGCTTAGTTTACGAGTCATTGCTAGAGGTAGCCTTGATCCGAGTGTTCAAAGTTTACATCAACTAGAGTTAGTTGGGGTAGTAGGCAATAGTTATACTGCTTAGGCTCAAAGTCTTGTAATAGAGGTATTGCAAACCAAGGGGTGGAGAGGGTTGGTGTCTAGTTACAATAGGTTGTAATAGACTACTTTGCTCTTGCATCTTTAGTGAAGTTGGTTGCTAAACCCTGTGGGACAGGTCGTGTTTTTCCTTGCTTGAGCAAGGAGGTTTTCCACGTAAAATCGTGTGCAATATCTTTACTTCTAAGTCTGTCTTAATATTTATAATTTTGTCAAGGGACCAGGTTCATTGACACTGTGGTGGACTCGTATAAAGCTAACAATTTATTTTTTATATTCCGTGTCAAGTCAAAATCAAATAAATAAATTAAAACGGAGGGAGTATAAATTTACAATCCTTCTATCTAATTCATTTGATTTCGATCCTTTTAACATATAAAAGAAAAGATCTGTCATGCATCATGATCAGTGTGAGCTAATTATTCATCCATATAGATAAGGTATGAATGTTTGAAAACAAATGCAATCTTGGCTACTCGATAACAATTCATTTATGACTATAATTCATCCATATAGATAAGGTATTTCTTTTTGCTTCATTTGGGAAAAAACACGTTTAGAAGGAAACAACCAATATCACATCTAATAAAAGTGACTTTTACTATAGTAGAGTAGAACGCACATAATGATAAAACATATCATGAATAAGGCTCTGAGTTCAGTCATAGTCAGAGGCATTTTGGCATCTGCTTCATCTTTCAACTTCAGCAAAACTTGCAAAAAGTCCTTGCTTTCTTGGCCAACACCATTTCTATCCAATTTTTGTCTTTGATCAATCATGCTCTCAAATATCTTATCAAATCTCTTTACCAACACTTTCATCTTCTTTGTGACACCCTGCAAATTGAACCAGGCCAAGCCCAGGTAAAAATCGGAAACATTTGGAGTACCTAACAGCTCAGTCATCTCAGTCACAACATGCCTAAACTCCGCCCCAAGATTAGCTCTTTCCTCACCCTTCACTGTGCCACCCCATAACCTGCTTGTAATCACATTAAGCACAGTCAAGAACATCTGTTCACTAACATTCACTTGGCAAACCCTTCTGACTATAGAAGTAATTGATCGATTGTCTAAGCTCCCTTCGCCTTAGTGCATAAACAGAATCTAAAGTAGAACTACTAAGCATATCGCGAACACAAAATCTTCCTCAACATGCGCCATTAGGGTCCATAAGGAGTCCAAACTATGTCTTTGCCACCATATGAAAATTCTCTTCCAGCAGCAGGCACATCTCTGTTAGAAAAAATGGTATCTTGATCCTTAAGCACCTCACGAGCTAAGGAAGGAGACGTAATAATAATCCCAATTTTCTTACCAAGCCAGAGTCTATAAATGGGACCATAAGTTTTGTAAAGAGATGCGAAATAGGTGTGGAGTTCAGGATCAAGAGAATGGAGATCACCTGTTGGTGAATTGTGCATTTTAGTATTAGAAATTAAATTATTAAGTTCATGATAATTAGTAAGCATAAAGTGGAGAAAGTGGATGATTAATGAGTTAGTGGTTATAGGAGTTCCAAGGGAGATTAGCGGACACATTCCACAACTAACACAAATGAGTAATTAGCACAATGCAGAAGCATACTTTGCAATTCAAAATGATGCACTTTACTATATTATTTAATATTAAAATGATTAAAACCCAACATTACCTATCAAGGGCAAAGCTTTATGATCTGGTGGCAATGGAGGCAGTCCCTTCTTTGAGTTACTGATGAAAAAACAAAGGAACCATAGTACAGCTAAAATACCAAGAAAATAGGAGAAAAATACACCATTTTGCTCCATATTGGGTTCTTGCAGGAGCCATGGGGAAGCATCAAACAGAGGTTTGAAGGATTTGAGAGACATTATTTGAGCCTAAGAGGGAAATGATATGGCAGAAGCAATAAGGTGGGAAGCTCGAAGCTTTTGCACCACTTAAAAGAGAATTGAATTTCCTGAAGGCACCACTTAAAGTTTCGAGCAACGTAGGATAAGACAAAAGCGCTTGAAGGCAAATGCAATCTTGTCTACTCAAAAACAATGCATTAGTGACCATAATTGGTTTGAACTATGAACTGGGGAAAAAGAAAGGTTGTTTGCTCACACATATAGAACACCTTACAAGTTATAAGGGACCAACCAATATTAAATCAAAAGAAAGTAACTTGTCCTTTATAGTAGAAAATGCACATATATGACATAACATACCATAAGAGGCAATTTTGCCAAGAAAAACTCAATATGCTTTAACACCATATATAAAAAAGAAGTAAAATTTCCAGAAGAATAAAAATATGTTGGATGAGACAAAAAGTGACTCTTGAAAGTCTGCAGAACCACAATATGAATATGAACATACCCCCACAACCCTACTGCCTCTTCAAACATCAAAGCAAAAACAACAATAAAATAGCTATTGGTTCCAATTTGTTTTTCAAATACCGGATGCCAGTCAGGTAGGCGAGAGGCTCACTCTGATCTGGTGGACTTTGAGATCTCACATCCCCTTTGAACAATCCAATTTTCCCTAATTCCTAAAGCTACCATAAGAACATATATAGTCAACTAATTAAATTATCCACTAAAGTCAGTTATGTTTATTTTGTATTCACCCTTTTTTCAAGCAAATATTGTCAAGAGAACAAGGAAAACACCCTTTCTATATTTATTCTTGAAGTGTACAAACTGTAGAGAAAACTTTGAATCAATTTCATGGAGCACATTTCCATAGTTCATCATATAAAAGAGAGAATCATCATGCATAACACGACTCTCTACAGACACATTTTAATCTTACTCATACAGTGTTGGATTGGATAATCTTGGAGTAGGTATAGCCACCAGAGGTATTTTCTTCTTCAGAACAATCCCAAACTTCTCTGTAAGGTCTAATGTCTCTCCTTCAGGCAACTTCCAGTAAAAAGAATGAACGAGTGAAGCCAGTGAATACATGAACATCCTCTCTGCCATGGCTATTCCCGCACAGATTCTTCTTCCAGAACCAAAGGGAAAATAATTGAAATCATTTCCACTATAATCCCATTTATTCTCCAAAAATCTCTCTGGATGAAATTCAGTTGGATTTTTCCAGATAGAAGGATTTCTCTGTATAGCCCATACGTTTACGAAAACACGAGATCCTTTAGGAACAGTGTATCCTCCAACAATGCCTGTCTTACTAGGACAATGAGGAACTAAGAGTGGAAGTGCTGGATGTAGACGCAAGATTTCTTTCATAACTGCATACAAATATGGTAACTGTTGAATATGGGACTCTTCCACTATATTATCTTTTCCCACAACTGTATCTAGTTCTTGTTGTAATTTCCTCAGGACGTCTGGTTTGTTCATAATTTCAGCCATGGCAAACTCAACCGTGTTGGAGGTTGTGTCGGTTCCACCAACAACCATATCCTGTTCACAATTTTTGTAAAGTTACTATCATGTATAACAAATTTCATACTACTTGTACAGCTATATATTGGAGTTCAGTGCCAGGTTCACAGTTAAGTATTTACATATTATCTGATGCTAAATCTGCTACAATAATTCTTCAATAAATTTACAATCCTATCTGTTACTTTTATTAACACGAGATCCTCTTATTATCACTAATATTGATATAATCCATTTTTTCATCCATAATAGGTAAGGATAGACTGTTTGAATGCAAATGCAAATGCAAACTTGGGAACCAGCACTACATCGATTGAAAGCGAATTTTTTCCTGTAGTAGAAGAATGCAACCAACAGTTAATTTATTTCTCATATGACACAATAGTTCTTCAATAATTTGATGATCCTTTTACTATAACCAAAAAGAAAATAGAGGTTCGTCACAATGGTCAGTTTAAGCCAATTATCCATCCATATTAATTAGGTATGAACTGTTAAAAGGCAAATGAAATCTTGGTTACTTTTGGTTCATTTGGAAAAACATATTTATAACCAACATCATATCTAATGAAAGTGATTTTTCCTATAGGCGTAGCATGCACAATGAGAAAACAAACCATGAGTAAGGCTTTGAGTTCAGGCATGGTCAAAGGCATTTTGGCAGCTTCATCATCTTTCAGTTTCAGCAAAACTTGCAAAAAATCCTTGCTTTGTTGGCCAACACCAGTTTCCATCCCACCATTTCTATCAATATCCTGTCTTTTATCAATCATGCTCTCAAATATCCTATCAAATCTCTTTGCCAACACTTTCATCTTCTTTGTTACACCCTGCAAATCGAACCTGGCCAAGCCCGGATAAAAATCAGAAAGATTTGGAGTACCTAACAGCTCAGTCATCTTAGTGACAACATGCCTAAACTCTGCCCCAAGACTAGCTCTTTCCTCACCCTTCACTGTGCCACCCCATAACATGCTTGTAATCACATTAAGTACATTCAAAAACATCTGTTCACCTATATTCACAGGCAATCCCACCTGACTATAGAAGTAATTGATCGTTTGTCTAAGCTCCCGTCGCCTTAATGCATAAACAGAATCTAAAGTGGAACCATTAAGCATTTCTTGAACACAAACTTTCCTCAACATCCGCCATTTCGGTCCATAAGGAGTCCAAACTATGTCAGTACCACCATATGTAGCTTCTCTACCAGCAACAGGCACATCTCTGTTAGCAAAAACGGTATCTTGTTCCTTAAGAACCTCGCGAGCTAAGGCAGGCGAAGTAATAATAATTCCAATTTTTTTACCAAGCCAGAGTCTACAAATGGGGCCATAAGTCTGGGAAAGAGATGCAAAATAGGTGTGAAGTTCAGGATCAAGAGAATGGAGATTACCTAGCAAAGGCAAAGCTTTAGGCCCTGGTGGCAATGGAGGTTGTCCCTTTTTTGACTTAATGAAAAGCCAGAAAAACCATAGTAAAGCTACAATACCAAGAACATAGGAGAAAAATACACCATTTTGCTCAATATTTGATTCCTTCCAGGAACATGAGAAAGAATCAAACAGAGGTTTGAAGAATTTGAGAGACATTATTTGAGCCAAAGAGAGAAATGGAAATTGGCAGGACCAATGTGGTGGAAAATGGAATTTTAATAAAGGAATGAGAGGTCTTGGATAAAGACAAAAAGTATTCGGCAGATACATGATTTGTTCAAAATTAGTATTTGTTAATGAGCAAGTGTACGGGATGTCCATTTCATGGACCAACTAAGCAAATTGGCAAGTTGCTCAAGTTGTCCTCCTCTCCTATTGGATGTGTAAAAAAATTAAAAGAACATTGATACGTTTTCTTTCATCTTCGTCTCCTTTTTCTTATAACAGTATTTGAATAAATTTTTTGTTTACTTTATATGGAAAGATACAAAACTTAACATTTAGATATTGTATCTTTGGGATTTAAATAAATGAAGAAGTCAATGACCTTTGTTGGGTATTGCAAATGACTCTTCAGATATTGATACCTTCCAGCTAGAATTGGTGCTTCTCCCTGTCCACAAGACAGATAAGGAAATAGTATTAAATTAGGTATATATTGTCTTCATGCAAGCAGAAATATGCTCTTTCAGATCCTTTTTGTTTACTTTCTTTTAGGAAATTTCATACACCTTGCTCTAGGTTTTGCTTTGTACTACTAATTTCGCTTGTGTTTAAGTATTATGCTTATCTTCTTTGTTCGATTTCTCTATAATAATTCTTGTTAACCTATTATACCATAAAAAGAGAGAAAAATACACTTGACTAATTTGTTATTTCTAACACACTATTCTGTTTGATTAGTTCTATAAACATCTTTCTAAACAAAAGTGGGGAGGGAGTTTGATTTTTAAACCAAATTTGGGGGGTTTAAATCATTCTCACTTCCATTTGTTTTCTCATGGTTGAAGACATCTTCCTCACACCGCGAAGAGGTCCTGAAGGCTTGACTGGTTTCCAGATTCCATTTTTTACTCTCCCATGCCATGTTATCCACCGTACACTTCCACAAATAGTTCTATACTTGTATTTTTCATGCCCTTGTTATTTCACCACTTCAATGTAGATTCATTTACATCTACGGGATATTTTAATCACATCATTTGTAGTTAACACCAAAAACTTGCAGATATTTAGAAACATATGCCCTTGAATGTTGGAATGTGGTCGTTCTTGAGTCTAAAAGGATCTTACACCTTCTTGCCCACTCTCTTTACCTTCTTATAACTTGAAATTTGATACACTCCCATATTTCGACAGAATCTCCTTAGTAAATGAGAGTGCCAAATTTTCTACATGTTGATAACACAGCTAACACTATCTGGGAAAAACACATCATCTTATATAGCATCAAAATTGCTTTTGCCAATTTTGCTGAATGGATGTCTCTCAGATTTGTGCAACAAATAGTAAGGATGTTGAATATCATCTATGCCAAGCTGTAGCATGCTTGAAGATATGATATAATCATTCCTAAGTATCTCCTATCTTTATGAAAAGCTAAACATGTCTTTAAGAGCCAAAAGTTCTTCCTCCATTGCTTTTTAGCAAAATTCATGCTTGGAAGCTTGTGAGTGAGAAGTTGGAATAGAAATGGTGGATAAAGTAGATCAGAAACCTTACGAATTAGGAGTATGAGATACTCTGGTAGATAGCTGAATAGGCTCAAAAGGAGCAGTCTTTGAAGAGATCTCATATTTTGATTGTGGAGCAGTCTCATGTGGTGGATCAGTTTTGGGATGGGGTAAAGTTGGCCGACGTCGTTCATAAGCAAAATCCAGATTTGAACCGCTTAGAAAAATATGAAAACTCCTCAAAAGTAGGAAGAAGAGGAAAACCAGAAGATGGCTCCACATGAGTAGGAAAGAAATATCGATTCTCCAAGAAAACAATAATTCTAAAATATGAAATTTATTAGAACTTGGACCATAGCGGAAAAAAAAAAACACTTACTGCGAAGAGCTATAACCCATAAAGAACATTTAGTGGACTGAACAGAAAGTTTATTGTGTTGAGAAGAAGAGCTATAACCCATAAAGAACATTTAGTGGACTGAACAGAAAGTTTATTGTGTTGAGAAGGAGGCATATGCACAAAACAAACACAATCAAATGTATGGAAATTATGATAAGCTAGAATTTTGGTGATAAAGACGATAATATGAGACTCAAGATTTAACACTTTAGATGACAGTCTATTAATTAAATAGATAGTGGTAGACAAAGCTTCCACCCAGTATTTAGATAGGGCACAAGACTTGGCCGATAAAGTACGAATGGCATCTTAAAGATGATAATTATTACGCTTAGCAATCCCATTTTGTTGTGGCGTATATGGGCATGAGCGCTGTGATACGATTCCTTTAGCAGCAAGAAATTATTGCAACTAATCAGACATATACTCTTCACTAGAATAAGATCTTAATACTTTGATGCAGGTAGAAAATTGAGTCTCACTATAAGCCAAAAAAATTGAATATGGAAAATGCCTCAGTTTTGGAACAGAGAAAATACATACTTGTAAACCGATTATAATCATCTGTGAATGTCACAAAATACTTGAAATGAGCATGAGAAATAATTGTTGAAATACCGAATGACATCACAACACTTTGCAGCAGGACTATCAAATTAGGAGAAGGAAGAGTTATACTTTTACCTAATATACAAGTAGAACAATCCAAGTAGTTGCTGAAAATTGATTTTTATTGTTCAATAACCCAGATACCATAAATGAGGTAAATATGGATGTCCTAGATGCTTATGCAAAACCTCAGTCTTACTAGTTGTAGAAGTACAAGCAAAAAATAGAATGCGAGGAATGAAAAAGTATATAGGAAACAATCTTCCAACTTTAGGCCACTTCGCAATTATCGTCCCCGACATCTAATCCTACACAAGACAACCATTACGAGAAATAAGTGAGGAGATTTTGCTTTCACATCTTTCTTCACTTCCCATGTTACTTGAAATTAGGGCTATACAGGGCAAATCGATAAATCGCACCAAACCGATAAATCGAACCAAACCGGAAAAAAAAATCGACTACTGGTTTGGTTTGACTTGGTTTGGTGTTTGGAAAAAAAACCCGACCATTATAGAGTTGGTTTGGTTTTAACTAAAAAAAATCAAACCGAATCTAAACTGACCCGATTATAGATATACTACTTTTAAATTATGTTATACATAAAAATATTTATTAAAATATAATTTATAAATATTTTTTTAAAATTTTTCATAATTTTTGTTTTCTTTCTTACATTTAGATTTGGAGTTGAGAAGCCCATCTAAATAATATACAAAAAAAGTCTATCTTATAAAGTTATATTATAAAGTTAAAACTTCAAACAGTGTTCTGCCTCCATCTTATATGTTGATATTTTGTACTAGAACTCTTTTTAAGAAGCACTGCTCTGTGCTTTTTATTAGATACTATGAAAAATTCAAAAAACCCGAAAAAAAACTGAAAAATCCAAAAAAAAACCGAGAAAAATTGATATCGAAAAACCCGACTTTTATTGGTTTGGTTTGGTTTATAGATTTAATAACCTGACACAAATGGTTTGGTTTGATTTGTAAAAAATCCGAACCAACCCGGTCCATATACACCCCTACTTGGAATTATGATTATGCCATAACACCTCACCGAAGGGTATATCTACGAACTCACCTATCAAACCTATCAATGGATGGTAATAAGAACCTCCCACGAAGCTCAACTTTCAATATTGATTATTGCCTGTCCCAATAGAACTTTGGACAATTCTGAATTGTCTTAAGCCTTTCTTTGGAATATTCTTTACCTTTTCTCGGGCTTCATGTACAAGATTGGGCCAATCAGCTTCACTCTACTCGGTTCAACCAACCTATAGGTGATCTACATCGTTGCCCATACAAAGGCCTCAAACGACCATTTGGATGCTCGTCGGATAGCTGTTGTTTTATCGAACTTTATCAACAGAAGGTGATCATCCCAGTTACCTCATAAATCCATTACATAAGCTCATAACATATCATCAAGCATTTGAATGGTCCTTCTGCTTGCCGTCTATCGGCGGGTGGAAAATCGTGCTAAGATTAAAATGTGTGCCCAAACCTTTCTGAAACGACAGCTAGAAGTGAGTGGCGTACTGTGCACCTCAGAAATGATCGCTTCTGGATGCCATCCGGAACACACATACGACCATTTTGAACAAGGAAACTGTCAGCAGAAGAATAGCTTGATTAGGTATTTTTAAATGGGTTGAGAAAATTCTGGAATGAATCTAATCAAATACTGGTGATTCAGGCACACTGAGTTGCAGGTTTCATATTCTTGATGTGTACCAACTGTATAGAAACCACTGAATTAATTAGACATGGATCCCAGTTACTGGGAACACATCTCCATGTACAAAAGACAAGCATAATCACTACAAACACATTTCAATAGTCATATAAAGACACTAGCAAAAGGCAGGAAACAGGATATTGCAAACCTCAATGAGAATAACTACAAGCCTATGTTCTCATCAAACCATACTCGTAGGGATTAGTTACCCACGAATTACAATATAAAGATTTGTTGTGAAGCATATAATAATTAGTGCAGTATTGATATTTGTTATTGTCCATTTGGTTCATTGCATTAAAATAAAGTAAGTGCTCCAATACAGTAATACATGTATTACAACAACAACAACATACCCAATGAGAGTAATACATGTATTATTATTTCAAATTCGATTAAGTATACAATATTTAAGTAGTCATGGAAAAATTAGTCATTTCACATGGAACAGCGGACATTGAGTTGTTCATAAACCATTCCCAGGATAGAGTAGCATCTTTTACTTTACTCATACAGTGTTGGATTGAATAATCTTGGAGTAGGTATAGCCACCAGAGGCATTTTCTTCTTCAGAACAATCCCAAACTTCTCTGTAAGGTCTAATGTCTCTCCTTCGGGCAATTTCCAGTCGAAAGAATGAATGAGTGAAGACAGTGAATACATGAACATCCTCTCTGCCATGGCAATCCCCGCACAGATTCTTCTGCCAGAACCAAATGGGAAATAGTTGAAATCATTTCCACTATAATCCCACTTATTGTCCAAAAATCTCTCTGGATGGAACTCAGTTGGATTTTTCCAGATAGAAGGATCTCGCTGTATAGCCCATACATTTATGAAAACACGACATCCTTCAGGAACAGAGTATCCTCCAACAGTAACTGTCTCACTAGGACAATGTGGCACCAAGAGTGGAAGAGCTGGATGTAAACGCAAGGCTTCTTTCATAACTGCATATAAATATAATAACTGTTGAATATGAGACTCTTCCACTATGTTATCTTTTCCCACCACTGTATCTAGTTCTTGTTGTAATTTCCTCAAGACGTCTGGTTTGTTCATAATTTCAGCCATGGCAAACTCAACTGTGTTGGCGGTAGTGTCAGTTCCACCAACAACCATATCCTGCTCATGGTATTCGTAAAGTTATTATCATGTACAACAATTTTTTATTTGTAGAATGTTATATCGGTGTTCAGTTCAAGGTTCTTAGTTAAGTCATCACATATTTTTGATAGAATTAAAGCTTTACATATTATCTGATGCTAATGACTCTTTCCTTAGTGCAGTCCAATAACAAGTTAGCAACCAACAGTGGAAACAATCAAAATCGTATCTAATGGAAGTAACAGATTTGAATGCAAAGCCGATAAAACATACCATAAGTAAGGCTTTGAGTTCAGTCATAGTCAGAGGCATTTTGGCATCTGCTTCATCTTTCAACTTCAGCAAAACTTGCAAAAAATCCTTGCTTTCTTGGACAACCCCTTTTCTATCCAATTTTTGTCTTTGATCAATCATGCTCTCAAATATCTTATCAAATTTCTTTGCCAACACTTTCATCTTCTTTGTAACACCCTGCAAATCGAACCAGTCCAATCCCGGGTAAAAATCGGAAACATTTGGAGTACCTAACAGCTCAGTCATCTCATTCACAACATGCCTAAACTCTGCCCCAAGATTAGCTCTTTCTTCACCTTTCACTGTGCCACCCCATAACATGCTTGTAATCACATTAAGCACAGTCAAGAACATCTGTTCACCAACATTCACAGGCGATCCCGCCTGATTATACAAGTAATTGATTGTCTGTCTAAGCTCCCTTTTCCTTAGTGCATAAACAGAATCTAAAGTAGAACCACTAAGCATATCACGAACACAAACCTTCCTCAACATACGCCATTTCGGTCCATAAGGAGTCCAAGTTATGTCTTCGCCACCATATGTAGCTTCTCTACCAGCAGCAGGCACATCTCTGTTAGCAAAAATGGTATCTTGATCCTTAAGCACCTCACGAGCTAAAGCAGGAGAAGTAATAATAATCCCAATTTTTTTACCAAGCCATAGTCTATAAATGGGGCCATAATTTTGGGACAGAGATGCAAAATAGGTATGGAGTTCAGGATCAAGAGAATGGAGATTACCTATCAAGGGCAAAGCTTTAGGCCCCGGTGGCAGTCCCTTGTTTGAGTTACTGATGAAAAACCAAAGGAACCATAATAAAGCTAAAATGCCAAGAAAATAGGAGAAAAATACCCCCTTTTGCTCAATATTGAGTTCTTCAAGGGGCCATGAGAAAGAATCAAAAAGGGGTTTGAAGAATTTGAGAGACATTATTTGAGAAAAATGAAAAATGGGAGAAGCAATGTGGTGGAAAGCTTAAGCTTTTGCACCACTTAAAAAGAGAATTGAATTTCCACAAGGAATGAGATATTCCGGTTGGAAAAATGGGTGCCACACAGAGAGTAATAAAGTACGGCTTCGTTCTTAATATCATCGATTTTGGGTTTAAATCTTTTTAGATATGAAATTTCTTTTCTTATAAAGTGTTTTACTTAAATATGAAAATGCAAATTTAAATTTAGTTGCGCTTTAATATAAATATTCAATGCTAAATTAAAAAGGGAAAAAATATTCTGGAAGAAGACAAATGAATTATAAGTTGAAAATTATTTATAAGTTAAAACAAAATAAATAGGTGTAGCCAAACTTATTTTTTTGACTTAAAAGTTGTCTTCAACTTATAAATTGCTTAAAATAAGTCCATTCAAACAAATCAAATTATTTATTGTAGCTTATTTTAAGCACAAAATAATTTTAAGTTGATCAGCCAAATACTTAAAAAAATTAAAAATAACAGCTTATAAGTCAATTCAAATGGACTCTTAAATCTCATTGTCTCTTTCCTATAAACATTTATTGGACGCCCAATATTACATTTTATTTCATATACTTTTTAATATTTATACCAATATTATTTTCAAAGTTTTAAATAAATTAAAATTTTTAACTATACTACAGAAGTGAATTTGAGGAGCTTAGGATCAGTTAGTCATTTGACTGATTTGTCTTCTCCTTTAATTCATTCTATTTATATACTTAATATTTTTTTTTTATTTTTTTTTTTTATCTTAATTTTTTTTATATTATGTTATGTATTTAAAAATTAAGAAAAAATGGTACTATAATATGTTATTTAAAAATTACGTAATTAAGAATATTATATATCACAATAATTAACAATTTAAAATATTTGAAAAACATATTAAAATTTTGATTAACTCTCAAATTTCACATGTGCCACATAAATTGGGACAGAAAGAGTAACATATATTATTTGAAAATTACGTTTTTGATTAACTTTCGAAATTTGAACTGTGCCACATAAATTGGGACAGGGGAATAACATATATTATTTCAAAACTACGCTACGAGTATTATAAATCACAATAATTAATTAACAACTTAAAAATATTTATAAAAAAATATAGTAAATTTGATTAACTCTCAAATTTCACATGTGCCACGTGCGCGAGAGAGCGAGAAACCTATATTATTTGAAAATTACGTTAATTAAGAGTATTATAAATGACAATAATTAACAACTTAAAAAATTTAAAAAGCATATGAAAATTTGGTTGACTCTAAAAGCTTCACACGTGCCACATAAATTGCGACAAAGTGAGTAACATATATTATTTAAAAATTATGTTAGAAGTACTATAATATTTAAAAATCATATAGAAATTTGATTAACTCTCCTAATTCTATTCGTGCCCACATAAAATGATATAAATAAAGGAGAAAACTATACAAAATAAACTCAATTATGAAACTACTTACCCAAATTAGATTCATCCCAAACTATTTACCCTTAATGGATCTATAACCCAAACTATTTACCTTCTTACCCCCACTTTCTCCTTTCTTATCGCGCATGACATCAGCATGACATCAACATCTCTGTTATGAATTAATTCTCTGTGATACCCCATCAGTATATTGATACCATATAAGACTGAGCTAATTCGCTGTGATACTCCATCGGTATATTGATACTCAATCGGTATCATATAAGATTGAACGTTTTTTTAAAGAAATAAAAATATAACGCCCCGCAACTTCTAAGCAAGGATTTGAAACATCCTCCCTATGTGCATAGGCCTGAACCCATTGATTTCTAAGTTGTACATATATGTTAAAGTTTTTCACTAAGTGTAGAAAGTGTATCGAATGTGCTTTAGGATCGTAAGGTACCTCAAACATCAAGTCAAGTTCATAGCTTTTCTATCATCTAAGTCTTTCATGTGAGTTCATTCTATCAGCGAAGTGGACGCCATTCGCGCGACCGCACGGCAAGGTTAGTGTTACTGTTAAGGTTGCACGAAGTGCCGCACGAACTAGGCTTCGGTTGCGCGATCGCACACGTTACTTCAGAATTCTTTTAGTTTTTCTTCTTTTCACATTTTAGGAGAGGCGGCTTTGTTTTTTTGTCACGACCTAAAATGGGTCATAAGTGGCACCACACTTAACTTCTTAGGTGGAAGAACCAACGATGCAAACCCCAACTTATATTAGCTGTTCAACTTATGAAATTCGATAATAATGCGGAAGTTCAAACTTATGAAAGTAAGAAATAATAAAATCACTAAAGTCTATTACATACGTTTTTTCAAAATATGAAAGTCATCACATCAAGGATATCTAATCTCAAAATGTCAAGTGTAAGAGTAGAAACTACCCGAATAGATAAACAGAATAGTCTATGTCCGAAAACTAAGGACATCGTGCCATGACTAAGAGAATCCAACACGAGCTAGGAGGATAGCTCACCCTGCAATCTGATATACTGGAGACTGGCTAAAGCTGAGGGCGAGTCAAAGTCGAAGGTACACTCGTTGCACTTTATAAAATAAAATAAAAATACAAGTAGAGATCAGTACTAGGCAACATGTACTGAGTAGGTATCATCGACCGACTCGAAATAGAAATCAATTTGCATAAAGTAATAGCAGAAAGTCAACCATAACACTTAACAAGTGGCAACCAATAAGATCAATATCAAGCGACAATACAATGAACAATTACATAATCAGTCAACAATATCAAGAGTATACATGAGGACTCAGGCCTCCACACCACGACCTTTTGGAAAATGGGTTATTTAAGATTGGGTAGTATTAAGTTATTTTAATATATTTTCTCTTTAATATTATCGTGTTGGAACGTGACACCTGATCCAATAATATCGTGTCGGTTTGTGTCACCTGATCCTAGTATTAAGTCATTTTTTATTATCACATTCTAATTCATTAACAATATTTCATCAAGCATTTTTTATTCAAGTCATCATTTTTGATAGGACAAGTTCAAGATTATGGATTTTACGGTCTTGGAATTGCAAACCAATCACAACAATATATCAATCATCCAAACCACAATAAATTAAATGCATAGCAAACTTCACAACATTACTCCACGACTATCAATCACTATTAAGAGTATCTCTATAATATAGAATAAACCATAACAAACCTCAATCGAAGGACCGAAGTCAAGCAAGCTAATTCACCAATGCTCTTCCTTTCTTCAATGTCTCAGAACGTTTTCAATCTATCATATAATATTCGTAAGCAACTGAATCCGTAGACCCCCATATTACTATATGTCTAGCTTAGACCTAAAAACTCACTCAATTCTATAATCAATTTCTTAAATCTCAAGCCTAGGATTAAGTCTTAATTAATCGAAAAAACATAATTTTAATGATGTTTATATAATATAATACACATATTATTCGATCATCTGTACTAATATATCAAACTTAGATTATAAGGATCATTGAATCAATTTCCGCATGCAAAAGCAATTTGAAAAAAAACTAACCTAGTTGTCAATGCCATTAAATCATTATCCTATCATCAGCCAATCATTCCCCAAATCATAATCTAATCATTAGTTTCCTATTCACATTAGTTTGCCTTTGAAAAGAAAATTACTTTGCAAATTCTTAACAGTAGTGACTCAGCAATAGAATTTTGAAGACTTAGATTCTATTCCACTAGCTAATCAATGTGATATAATATATATATATATATATATATATATATATATATATATATATATATATATATATATATATCCAATAAATTGAGCTTTGTTAAAGTTGTTACCTGGAGAGCACAACTTTCTCCTCAACATCGTGCAAGTTCGCCGCACAGGTTAGTTTCTTCCTTCTCTCTTTTTTTTCTTTTCTAAAATAATTATGTACTAGAAGTGACAAATCCTACTACTTATTTCTACTATATAGAAATGTCACGATGACCAGTGAAATTTTAGTAATTTTAATTTCATTTAAGGGTAAATAATAATTATATAATTAATGGTCAAAATGAAAATCTAGAAGAATCCATACCTATCATTACTTTTGTTATGGGCCAATAAGGATATTTTTATAATTGTGTTAAAATGAAGAGTTTCTATTGGTGAACTTCTGACAAACAATTATAAATGCTAAGCATGTTTGGACATATTTTAGAAAAAAACACTTCTAAACCAATTTAAAATAAAATGTGTTTGAATAGTTACTCTTTTGTTCCTAAAAATACTTTTAAGGATTACTGCGTAAACATATTTTTAGTATTATGTTACATAATATGACCACTACTAAAGTTCATATTTTGATTATTAAAATATAAAAATGATTTATCAATATTTTTTATTTAATTTAAAAAATGTCAAATTTAAGGACTAAAAGAGAAAACAATGTTTGACTATCAAGAAATTATTAATTCTGATAATGTATTCATCGAACGATTAAAAACTATTAATTTTTCATTTCTATGTAGGATATTTTCTTAATATCAAATATGATAAACTATTTAGCGGAGAAAATTTGAAGAAAAAAAGGTTAATATTCAAATTCTAAGGAATACTAAAATACAAACTAAGGAAAAATGAGGAGTTAAAAATAAAATAGAACAAAAGAAAAGGACTATGTTGAGAAATTTAAAGGAAGGAAAAAAAAAGGAAAAACAATCGAAAAAAGAAGAATAATTATATTGGTTATTTTGTGGGGTAAGATTCAGACTTTTATTTTATGGTATGATATTTAAAGTTTAGTATCAAAAAAATTTATTAATGTAATTTAGAATTTCACATTAAGATAATTGTTATTTTATTTATAAAAATAAAATTTCTTTCATGATTGTTTTTTATTGTTGTGGAATTACAAATCAATTTTTTAATAAGTACTTTCAATATTAAAATCAAAACAAATAGAAGTATTTCTACTTATTGAAGACAATAATAAAATGTATCAAAAAATTTATCGGCAGTAAACCACAAACAAATTATACATGAATTGAAATTTGAAAGGCTTTGAAACGATCTTTACATATTGGTTGATTAAGGATTTATATATTATGAGATTCAAAGTTTGTGGTGCAAATATTACAAAAAGAAGATAACAACATTGTGGAAAATAGATACCACTTGCGAAAATATATGAAGATCGATGAATTTTTTAAAAAATATCAATATTTTTTATACTTCTCGAACATGAAATGTGCTAACTCATAATCTAACGTAATTCTCTATTTCATTGTTGCATAGAATTTATTGAAATTCAGCTTTCCCAAGTTGGTTTGTAAACGACGCATAGATATCGTATCAACATTTGAAACAGATTATGAAGTAAGGGGTCGTTTGGTAGAGTGTATAAAAATAATGCTAAATAGAGTGTATTAGTAATGCTTGCATTAGTAATGCTTGTATTAATTGTAGATAGAATATTTCTTATGCATTGTTTGGTTTAATATATTAAAAATAACATGCATTACATAAAAAAATTTATTTATAAAAATATCCTCAATAATTATGGTGGAAAAGATGTAAAAAGAATTTTTGAGGGGTAATTGGGTCTTTAATCATGTTAATGCATGCATTAAATTTTCTTGCATTGCTAATACCTAGAAATTCATGATATTAGTAATACACACCTTAATACACAATAGAATATGCTTGCATTAGTTATACATAACATGAAAAAGTGTACCAAACAAGGTACTACTAATACACCTAATTAATGCATGCATTAATTTTGCTAATACACTCTACTAAATGACCCCTAATATATTGAACTTTTTCACTAAAAATGTGAAATTATATTTGCCCGTTCTATGGGCCTTAAATTATCTAGTTTTAATAATATGAGGCAAGTAATCTAAGGTATTAAATAAATTATCACTTTAACCCACTAATCAAATTAGTTATTTAAAGTTACCCCTCAATTAAATAATCGTAGTTATCGAATAGTCTAAAATACCCATTAAATATTTACGGAATGAGTTTTTTATAAAATAAAAAATTCTAATACTCAAAATGACCTAATGGGTCGTTACACTTTTTCTCATTCCATAACCCCAATCCACGACTATTAACTTTTCCCAAAAGCCAAAGTCAATCAGTTTTGATTACATCAACCCTCTCAGTTTCAAAATTTCTATGTTCAAGAACTTCAAGAAAACACTAAGGCTAGGGTTCATTTTCCAAGATTCTTCATCAAACTTCTTCACTAAGATATGTAAGGCTTTAATGAGAGCATTCCTTCCGCTCTCATGCCTAAAATATTTTGATTATATGATAAATTATGTCTAAATCTAGGGTTTTACCCAATCTTTTTCAAGCAATGATTTTTATGCAAAGTTAGAGTTTTTATGAAAGATTTCTCACCACTTTACTACTCACTTCATTCTATTAATTACCATCTAACAGCCTTAGCCACTCAATGGTTTCACCCCATTACCACGGGTCCTGATCCAAGTGTCCCACAACATAGGACCATAGCCATTTCATAACCACACCTCATAACTAACCCCGATTTCTAGTGACAACTACTATTATAAAAACTACTGGGAAAACTTCAATGAGAATAATCCTCTATAATGTGACCAAACAACCTCCACCTCGAAACCTATAATATAGGATAAATCATATATCACATACGTCACATCGAAGTTTGACATAGTCCTCCATCTTACCCCCTAGTAAAACTATACGGGCACATCGTTTTATATAACTAACATGCCTCAACTCACGAGTTCCTTTATAAGACACTTTTCCATGGTTCATTTACCACTAACATTATTACTACATGAAAATACAGATATCATCAAGTCCTCTCAAGGTACCATCCATACATAAATACTTGGCCCTCTCAGAGGGCCCAATCTGGTTATATATGTGTTGGAACGTGACACTCGATTTAGGAATGTGTCGGAACGTGACACCCGATCCTAATACGTGTTAAAATGTGACACTCGATTCAAATATATATCGAAAGTGACACCCAATCCAATTAAGCAAACCAATCCCAAGCTATCAACAATAGACCACATTATATCACTCGAATGGGGTCATTACAAAACAAGTCAGCAAGTGATCATTTGTATAAAGTCAAGCATGTTTCCCCTATCCATACACACTTGTGCATATCATAAGTAATCAACAAGTACATGAAACACATACGGAAAATAAATCATCGCCTACACTACCAAATTCTTAAGGTTTATCTCCAGCATATACTTACTTTATATTTCTGCACACATTACTATGCCCTTTACAATTTAACCATCTATACGCAATAATATCATAATCAATAAACTTTCCCAATCATCATAGCGTCTTCTTAACCAGGTAACATTCGAATTAAACACTAATACAACCGAAATTCCTGTCCGTGGCCCATTATCCACAACTTAATTATACAATTTCTCATTAAATCTCCTTCTATACTACATAATGGATATAGATTTACTACTCAGAAAAGCGAAGCCTAGCCTAACTGGGCGTCGAGCAACTGTGGAGGTATAAAGCTATTGAAATCTTTGGTTCCAAATGTCATACGAGAAAGGCAGGACTAAATTCCACCGATTGAAAGCCTTTCAATGTTGAGATTCCTTCCCCTCTTCTTCACAAGTCAGGAGCAGCCTCTTGAAGGATTTTTGCAGTAACCCTCACCTCTAATTTACCCTTGGAAGAAGTGGAGAAAATAAGAAAATTGTGACTTAAGTTCTATCCCACGTTCTTCCTCTTTAGCAGCGCCGCTAAGGCGGAACCATCCCGCTTTGGCGGGATGGTGGAATCTAGTTGAATATATTTTTCTTGCGATTTCTTCTATTCTTAATTAACAACAATTCAGATCATTACACATGTGTCAAGATTATTTATGAAGTTATGAAAGCTATTTTTGAGTATTTACAGGTTATGCATGATTTCAAGTAAGTTATCTCATATTTAAAGTCATATGCATAAAAGTAAAAATATATTTATGAAAGAGATATTTGAGAACTGTCTCACAACACTTATGATTCAAGATATGATTTTTGAGCTTAATCTCACTTATGATTTAAGATATGACATTTGAGCTAAGCCTCACGTATGATTCAGATATATGGACAACTTTTATAATTACGAGCATTAATATTTATGTATGTATTTTGAGAAGACTATTTAGTACTAAGTGGACTTTAGGGATGAAGGTTTTCATTAGCGTTCGTAGACCTTTAGTAGCAATTCCTAAGTCCCATAACTACGTGACACCGTAGGACTTGAGTATACCTCTTTGTCGGACAACTCCATATGTCCCTAAGAGGCACAAACTAGTGAATCCACATAGATATGATATGTTCCTATGCCCTAGTAAGGATAGGGCAGCGTGCCCAACTGAGTTAACTGTTGGACATCATGAGCTTACATGGTGTATGTCGGTTATAAGAAACTTCTCAGTTTATGCATCTTTTTACGACATTCTTAACTTTATATGGTTCATTTAAGTATGCTATTTTATGAATATGGTTATGCAAGCCTACAGAATTAGACTCATCCTTACATATGTTTTAAACGAAGGTTAATTGATAATTATGCATGAACTACGACTGTTTTTCTTCTGATTCTTTTATTATGTCTTATGATTTTTAAAATCCTATTTCACTGTTCCTACATATGCTATTTAATATGATTATGTGGTGTTCCCTTATATACTCAGTATATTCCACGTACTGACGCATACTTTTCTCTGCGTTGCATTCTATTATGATATAGATTCAGTATCCCTTCTCAGACTCATGGGTAGTAAGGTTACAGCATTTTCAGTCACCAGTTGGTGAGTCTTCCTCATTTGTGGACTCTATGGATTTAGTAGTTAGATTTTTTTTATGTAGTCTTTAGATTTTTTTCTAAAGGTAGCTGGGGGCCATGTCCCGGCAGACTTATATTTTCATTCTAAGCAGTAGAGGCTTTATTTAGACATTAGCAATGTTGTCTCTTGGATTTATTGATGTCCTCTTTTAAGACTTATGCAGTTACATTTTATCAGCTTCTGCTTAATTCCTTTATGATTATGCTTTGATATATTATGCCAATGGTTAGCTTGGGATCACTTTTGGTTCTAGGTACGATGTCTCGGCCGGGGTGGAGTCTCGGGTCGTGACAAAAAATGACATAATTAAGAGAATTATTAAAATTACAATCTTATTTATTAAACTCTAAATTAGTAGAAAATATATTCTTTGTGATACTCCGTCGGTATATTGACACCATATCGGTATCATCTAGGATTGAGCTTAATCCTTTGTGATACTCTGTTGATATATTGTTACCCTATTGGCTATCGGCATCAGCGAATTTTAAAATAAATCTATGTCATTTTAAAAGAAAAAAGGGTATAAAATTAATGAGACATTTAAAGAAAAATACTTTTCTTTTTTGAAATATAAGTATTATTCTACCAAAAAGTAATATATATTGGGTCCGTACTTGTACAAGCTTTTGTATTTAGTATATTTAATAATTAGCAATAGTGTTTGGACCAAACTAAAAGCACTTCTACTAATTTTACAAGATATGTGCTCCATTCCACCAAAATTTAGACTTATAGAAGAAATTATTTAATGTTCTACTTTTGCTAAGAATTTCTTTTACAATTCATATTTATTACTAATAATATATATATATAAACATTTTCCCCCTTTTTATCACTTATGAAATTATTCAAACTTAGTAGTTTTGATTTGAATTTTATATATGTATTTTATACATGTATTAAAAAAATTAAATAAATATAAAAATAATTTTTGAACCTAATAAATCAAATATCAATAATAAAATTTCAAAATTAAAATTTTAAATACGCTTCTGTCAAATAGGGCAAGAGGACATGCCGTTTATGCGACGCAGTTGATTTGATATGGACACGACAAGTTTTTTAATCCAAAAAAACCTATATTTTAGATATAAAAATTCTATATTTATATAATTAAAAGGAAGAAAGTCTAACGTATAGGATTATGCCAAGTGACAGAGTAGGATAAAGACATGTGTTAATTTTAGGACAAATTAATTATGTTAGATAGTAATTAGTTATTGTTAGTCTTTAAATATTATTAATAGTTTTTTAATAATTTATATATTTAATGGTTAAAATAGCTATATATTTTTTAACGTTTTCTATTTTGAATTAGGAAGTTACCTACAATTAATATAACTCTTCTTGTTCATTTTTTTTAAAAAAAACATGTTACCTTAATTATTAACTTTTTTAAAAAATAAAAAATAAATTTTTACAGTAGTTTATCCATGTTATAGTCTTTCTAATAATTAACAATAGTGTTTGGACTAAACTAAAAGCACTTCTACTAATTTTACAAGATGAGTGCTCCATTCCACCAAAAATTAGACTTATGAGAAGAAATTATTTAATGTTCTACCTTTGCTAAGAATTTCTTTTGCAATTCATATTAATTACTAATAAAAAAATCACTATGATATATATATGACTAATTTATAAATTAAGACATTTTTTCCCTTTTTATTACTTATGAAATTAATCAAATTTAGTAGTTTTGATTTGATTTTTATATATGTATTAAAAAAATTAAATAAATATAAAATAATTTTTGAACCCAATAAAACAAATATCAATAATAAAATTTTAAAATTAAAATTTTAAATCCGCTTCTATCAAATATGGTAAAAGGCCAAACTTATTCGTAAACCACATGCATCGTTCCTTTATTATTACTTTTCTTGAATGTGACTGCTGCCGTTTATGTGATTTGATATGGACAAGGCAAGTTTTTTCATCCAAGAAACCTATATTTTATATATATATAATTCTATATTTATATAATTAAAAAAAAGAAAATCTAGCATAGAATTATGCCAAGTGACAGCATAGGATAAATGTATGTGTTAATTTTAGGACAAATTAGTTATGTTAGGTAGTAATTAGTTATTGTTAGTCTTTAATTAATTTTATAGTTTTTTAATAATTTATATATTTAAATGTTAAAATATCTATATATTCTTTAACGTTTTCTATTTTGAATTAGGAAGTTACCTACAATTAATATAACTCTTCTTTTTCAGTTTTTTTTAAACATGTTACTTTAATTATTAACTTTTAAAAAAAAAATAAATTTTTACAGTAGTTTATCCATGTTATACTCTTTCTAAAAAGTTTCTCCTAAATCATAGGCACACATTATGGATATGAATAGTACATATTCTTATTAAAACACAAATTAGTGGAAAAAAACACCAAGTTATTTTTAAAAAAATATTATCTTACCGTAAATTTAAATACATTTTCAAATTCAATTTTAATTTCAAATTATTTGAAAAGAATATACAACACAACATTACCATGAATGACCAAAAATATAGGAACCACAAAGTTATTGGAATATTTAAATCTGCCTTTTAAGCTAAACGTGTATAATATTTTTTATAAAAAATAACTAAAATATCTACATTTGTACAGTATCGTTGAAGTAGTTTTAACGTTTTGGTGATGCACAATGGAGTAATGGACAAAATTTTAAAAAGAATTTACTTTAAATTCAGCATTCTGGAATCCTCCTAAATCTAATGTTAAATAATATAAATTTAAACTAAATCAAGTTTAAAAGTCCTATATTTAAGAAAATAGTTTTCTCAAGAATACTACAAATCAATTTTCCAAAGTAACCGAATATTCCGAGGAAGAGAAAAAAAACGACGGCAAATAAATAAATTAGGTTAGGTGATAATTAATTACTCTTTTTGAATCTAAAACATATTAAATATCTATATTTTTTAAAGATAACATACATACGGTTGAAATAACTCTCCATGTATACACGATGGAGTCCTAAAATCGTGCCGTCATGATTCAAGGCACGTTTAAAACTTTAATTTTTCTTTTTTGTAAGTTATCAAAATTTTATATTAAATATTTCAACTTAAAAATAAATTTTAACTGAATTAACATATTTAAATTTAAGTTAAAGATAAATATTGAGTCCTAAAAACATGCGGTCATAATCCAATTTAGGACTCTCTTTGTTTGGAAACTTAAAAATAAATTTTAATTAAATTAACATATTTTAATTTAACTCAAAATATAAATATTGAATCCTAAAAAGTTGTAATTATAATCCAATTCAGGACTCTCTCTGTTGGGATGTTATCATATTTTTTTATATTAACTATATATTTAATATTTAATTAAAGTTATTTTTAATTAATTAAATTTGTCTTTAAATTTTAAGTTGAAAGATAAATTAAATCAAAATTTAGAGGTTGTGTGTGACATATTACATTTCTTAGACTTTCAAAATATTTTTCTTGTTGGATAGTGACGGCAGCAGAATTTTCATTAAGGGGGTTTAAAGTTTGAAGAGTAGACACACAAACTAGTCGAAGGGTTCGACTTCTACTATATATACATAAAAAATATTTTAATTATATATAAATAGTATAATTTTCCGTCAAATGGGTCCGAACTTCTGAATCCAAGGTGGCTCCACCCCGTTGGACATTAAAAAAGAAAGAGAGAAGAAGGAGAGAGAGAGGGGGGGCAGAGGAAAAACGGACAAAAAAAGAAAAAGGGAAGAAGGAGAGAGAGGAAGAAGAACAGTGCTATTATTCTTTTTTTTTTTTATATTTAGACTAAGAAAAATACTGTCATTTTTTGTAAAGGTAAAAACATATATTAAAATTCGTAATTAATGTAATATAATATATTATTTAAGTAATTGGCCCATTTGTTTATACTACTTCAAATTGGTCATCCACTACACCAAAAATGATTTTTAACGATAATAGTTTAATTGTCGCTAAATATGTATTTTTAAAGGAAATTAACACTCTTTGTAAATGTCCTTAAAGTCTATATATAACGACATTGAATCTAATGACAATTAACTAATTTCGGTAAAGACTTTATCACTCTTTGTTAATGTCTATATTTACTATCGCTAAAAGCTATTTTTATTGTAGTGCTTAATTTTTACCCAATAAATTTACTATTTGATTTTTCCAATAATAAATGATGAAGGGTTAAATATGAAAATAATTCCCCATGAATACTTTCATTTGATTTAGGTTAGTTGTTTGGTGATGTGAAAATTTGATCATGTTTCTTTAGTATCTGTTTACGTTGAAATTGGGTAAGCAATAATATATAATTCATGTTAATAATCATAATAAAAGAGGTACTTGGCTGGAGTGTTGAACACTTAAAAAAATTGGGTAAATGAATTAATTATGCTAAGGCACGAAAATAGAGATCATTAAAATACGTCTAACACTAATGCATTTAAGCAACTTTTGCCTGTATAATTAATTTAAGTAATAATTCATGCTTAGCGTTTATCAAACTTAAAATTAACATTTGGAGCATTTCCACGATCTCGAAACTCCTAACCCATTAAACTATGAAACACACGTACAATTCACGACTTTTAGCAATAATTTTTCACTTTAAAATCAAATAAAACATGACTATGTACTTTGAAGTTTTTTTGTATTTATTATTATTCACTTAATAGTTCGCTAATTGATTTGTAAACAGAAAGTTTTGTATCTTTCGAATTGAATTTTTGTTAGCAGCTACGCAAATGGCTGGAGATGGGAACTTTTATGTTTTCTTAATAGAACAAAAGCATTAGTGAATGACTGAAGATTCAAATTTTTTAAAGGAAAAAGTCCCATTTTGAACTGTTTAGTTTTCTTATACTTTCCTAATGCACCAGTTCATATGGTCATTTTTAAGTTACATTAGCAAATTTATGAGTGTCAAAACAAATTGATGGAGTTAGCGTTTTTAATTATTCAAGAATTTTATGCTTCTTATTTGAGTCATGCCCTTAAGTTATAAACTCATTTTTTATTATTATTTTTAATTAATAATATCACAATGCTTGGATTGAGGTATAATAGTTATTGTTATGATAAATTTTTATAGTGATAGTTAATACAACACTAGAAATCAATAGAAAACTATAACTTTGTAACTTATGAAAGAGGTGATCAGGATAAACATAATAAGTGTTACTGATCCTTAAAATAAAAATGAATAAACTTTTTTGTCACTTTGGTATTGCAATTGGAAGGTGTTAAGTTTTCTCTATTGATAAAAGAGTATCCCATATTATATTTGTTTAAACTATTGGATACGTAATAGTGGTATAATTTATGTATTGTTTCTTGACAATCTAAACGAATAATTGTAATGGATGATTCAGGCTCATCAAATATAAGTTTGTAAATAATATTCCATTACGTCCGACTAACTGACTACTTTACTAATTTATTTTTGGTTGTTGTGCATTAATTGAAGAACATCGTTTTAAAGTTTCTTATTGGTTTGATAGGTACTTTTTGTCGCTAATTTGTAAGTAACTAATTGAGCAGTGAACAGAGAATTGGGTCCTTCATCTAAGCCCTCTCTTGAAGAAGCTCCTAACTTGGAGTTGAAGCAACTTCCAGCCCGTTAATAATACATTACCTATAATTCGTTTGTCATTTTTGTCTGAGGTGTAGGTCACAACAACACTTGAGGTATTAAAAAGGCACAAGAAGGCAATTGGATGGAAAATGGCTAATTTCCATGGAATCAGCCCCGCTTTGTGCATGCATAGGACTTTCATGGAAGAAGTACATAAGGCTAGTGCACAACCACAGCGCCGATTGAACCCTGTCATAAAAGAGGTGGTGAAGGAAGAGATAATTAAGTGGATAAATGTAGGCTTAATATATCCAATCTTTGACAGTAAGTGGGTAAGCCAACTTCAGTGTGTACCAAAGAAAGCGAGAATGACCGTGGACTAATGAAAAGAATGAGTTAATCCCCACCAGAACAATGACTGAATGGTGTAACTGCATGGATTACATAAAGTTAAATGATTCCACGAGGAAAGATCAACTACCCTGTGCCATTTATTGATCAAATGCTTGACAGGTTAGTAGGACAAAAGTACTATTGCTTCTTGGATGGATATTCGGGCTACAACCAGATTACCATTGCACCGGAGGACCAAAAAAAGACAACCTTCTCATGCCCTTATGGGATATATGCATTCAAGCATATGTCATTTGGTCTTTGCAATGCTTTAGCCACTTTTCAGAGGTGTATGATGGCTATCTTCCATTATATGGTAGAAAAATTTGTAGAGATCTTTATAGATGGCTTTTCAGTATTTGGAGAGTCTTTTTATCTTTGTCCGCATAATTTAAAGAAGGTATTAGCAAGGTGTGAGGAAACGAATCTAGTTCTAAATTGAGAAAAGTGTCACTTCTTGGTAAAAGAGGAGATTGTGTTGGGGCACAAAGTTTCTAGAGATTGTTTGGAGGTGGATGGAGCTAAAATCAAAGTAATCAAAACGTTTCCACCACCCGTCTCAGTAAAAGATGTCCGTAGTTTTCTAGGTCATGCTGGATTCTATCGATAATTCATTAAGGATATTTCAAAGACCGCTAGACCCATGTGAAGTTTGTTAGAAAAGGAGGTGAAATTTATTTTTAATGATAATTGTTTGTAGGCTTTGAACTCTTCAATAAGAGGCTAACTGAAGCCCCAATCCTGATAGCTCCTTACTGGGAGCAACCCTTTGAGCTGATGTGCTATGCGAGTGTCACAGCAGTGGGAGTAGTGGTAGGACAAAGAAAGAAGAAAATATTTCACTCTATCTACTATGTCAACAAGACTCTTGACTCAGCTCAAGCTAATTACATTGTGACAGAGAAGAAGATGCTCGAATTGGTCTATGCGTTTGATAAGTTCTGCTCTTACTTGGTAGGTACAAAAGTGATTGTTTATACTGACCATGTAGCTCCCAGGTACTTGTTGGACAAGAAGGATGCCAAACCCAGATTAATCAAATAGATCCTTCTGCTCTAAAAATTTGATATAGAAATCAAAGATAGGAGGGGATTTAACCTAAAATATGCCATTTCAAAAGTCTGCCACTAAAAAAAATAAAGCAATCGGGAACAGTTCAATAACAGATAGGGCGAGAAAATTTCTCTAGGATCGATGATTTAAACCAAAATATGTCATCTCAGTTCCCAACGATCACAACTAAACCAAACCTATGGCTACGCCTAGCCACAGAGGTCGTCTCCGCTACTAGCACTAAGTTACACCAACCATCACATGCCCTACCAGAAACTATGCCTAGCTATAAGGGCATTGGAATACAAGATAAAACATCTAAGGCTCAAACCTAGCCTAAGGCCATCAACACCATTCCTAAAAAGAATAATCCCACTAATTCCAATACGCAAATAAAGCCAAAGGCCTAAGATAAGAATTTCAAGAGACTATACTAGTCTAAGTCTTATTCGGAGTCAAGAAAATGGAATAGAAGGAAGAAATTCCTAATGTAACAAAGCTTAAAACAAAGTGTAACATTTCTTACCTAAAGGAAGGCCTACACACATCCTCCTGCCAGCACCAACTACAAGGAAGAAGCAAAGTTACATGTCCCATTTACGAGGACCTCGCCAAAAGAGAGGAACACGAATTAACGCAGACACAAGTTCTTTAGAAAACTAACTTGTGTCCGCACATAACTTGTGAGATATTAAAGTATTCCATCTCTCTATAATACACATACTTGTATTTTACGTGTTGTAGATCGAAGCTTTTGGTAAATCATGATTCAAGTGTTTCTTTGTTTATTTTGGTAAGCTTTATATATCGATGGTTCTTTATTACCAAAATATGATTATATTTTCCCAACATTCAAGAATACAACCTATCGTGATTATATGTGTTGATACAACGAAATTAAGTTAACACATACAATCTATAACAAGTTGCAATTGAACAATATTTATGAATAAATATATGAGAGGAGTCTCCCTTATTTATGTTTTTCTAGTTTCTTTGTATCGAGAGGAGTCCTCTCCTTTAGGTGCATAGTTTCTAGGATCCTTTTTTGTGTGCTTGTATCGGGGATGAGCTGATTGACCTTATTAGGAATATCGGCTTATGAACCACCATAGGATTGGAGGTTAGGTTTATGCCCCCCTCCGTGTATCTTTCTATTTTTATGTATAATACAGCTTGGGGGTGAGCGGCTCAACCCCTGGCCGCGCATGAGAGGTGGGAGCCTCGTGTATGGTCTGTTCCCATAAAAAAAAATACAATAAAACAAATGAATATAAGTGAAATTAGAGCGAATGAATATAGACAGTCTTCTATATTTTTCTTGCTTGTATCCTTGTATACACCACTGTATTATTTTATGTATTTTGCCTTAGTTGTATTCATTGTGTGAGTGAATACAATTGATACATGGTTCTATTCATTGCGCAAACGAACACAATTGACATAGCTATAATCATTTCTCGAACGAATATACTGAATACAATCATCTGACAGTCAAATTTTGTTATGAACGATAATTACTGAAACTATAGTTCCATTTGGTAATTAGCCTCCCCACTGTAGTGATTTTTATAAGTTTTTTTTTGTTTAATCTATCTTGACAACGTTCATCTCAACTCAATAATATTAAAATCGGTCCATTTTAATCGGTTCAAATTCAATCCATAAATAACTCGTCGATTTATCAACTGACAAACATAATTCTCAAATACCTAGTAGCAAAGGGGACATAAATTTGTTGTAGATAAAGGTACCTAGTCATGTACTTTACCTCCACTAATTTTGTCAAAAAAGTCTTCGCTGCATCAGATTTTCCCTTTTAATTTGTATTATGAAGTCATGTTAAGGTACGTAAACACCAAAAATATCAGGTAATTTTTATTTATTTATTATAGTTTGGATGGATAAACATGTTTGATATCAAAAGAGAGCTGATTGCATTAAATTTAGACGAATCAAAATTAGTTGAATTTATACTAAACGAACTATTAATTCGTTCAAAGGCTACTTAGGTTCAAATAGGCTAGGATAAAGTGAACTAAATAATGGATCATCATTTAATTCACCTAATTCTTAACAAATTTTATTCTTTATAATTTATTTAATAGCTTAATAAAATTTCCTTTTATTACGGCATTCTGTATAGTCAATTTAAACTGAATTGATTCGGTTAAAATGAATTATTTAGCATGTGTACCATGTGAACATAGAATTTATCTAAGGTGGCATGTACACCTCATTTTTAGCAGCTTACTAGCATAAAAGCCTAATCAATCCTATTTGATCCGCCCTTCCTCCTTTAAGAACGCCACAAAGGTCAAATATGATTAGTCAAATATTACAAAATTAAAAGAAAAATTTATCAATAACTAATGAACTAAAATTGATTAAAAAAAATTGATAAATATATATAATAATAATCTTAATTTTATGATAATGGCTAGTTAATTAGGCTCCACAACTATCTAGCAACAGTAGCATCATGGAAATGGGAACATCATATTTAGACTTCAGTTGAAAGATGATATAATTAATTTTATTACTCTATTCTAGTGCCCAAGTTCAATAGCTCCATCGTGCATCATATTTTATTTTTTCTTGATAATCTTATAACTCAATCTTCAACTGCCGACAAATTTTAGCAGGCTATAATTAGTTGCTAGGTAGGATTCGATCAAAACTTATTTATTAATACGATTGATATATACAAAATTTATATATTAATTAGCTATATATTTACTTAAATATATAAAATTCATATATTTGGTAGCTATTTTATAAACTAAATCACTAAAAATATTGAGCAATTATCCCTATATTTATGGAGTATTATTTTGCACTACTTTTTAACGTGTCAGCTTAACGCACAAGGTAAAACGAATACATTATTATTTCTAACCTTGTCTGAAATATCTTATTGTATAATATAAAGGCACTTTTTCTGGTTATAATAATGTTGAGATTGCAAATTATTTAATACTCAAAATTGAAAATAGACACAAATTTTGAATTCTTTTTTTCCTTTAATTTTTTGTTGTAAGACATCACTTTAGAATTATCCTTAAGAAACAAAATATATTGTAGGTAGAAAACAATATTTAATTAGCTACAACATTTTGGACTTTTTATTTATTAAGGTCATTACCCTAATTTGTACGTGGAGTAGTTCCTCTATTATGTCCTATTTTAAGAAAAATAAAATCTTGAGGAACTCTAAAGCTACTCAAGTGATAGAAACTAACATCAAACAATTTTCAGAGTACTTTTAAACATCCAGTTATGTCAAGAACTTTAAAACAAAATAATTAGTTCCAAGATTCTTGCAAGAATGAACATCCATGAGGGTATTTCGTTTATCTTATAAGTTGATCGAATTAGCTTATAAATATTTTTTTGGCTTATTTGTGTTTGTTAAATATTAGAAGTAGTGCTTATAAGACAAAATAAATTTAAAGTCATAAGTTGTTCATAGTCAACATATGATTTTGCATCTTATTATAAGCACTTTTCATTTGACTAATCTTTTACAATTTTATTTCTAATGTCTTTTGTAATCTCCTAATATACTCTTTCTAAAACATAAACTCCTAATTATCTTTCTATAATTCTATTAATTAAATTCCTAATTATCTTTCTATAATTCTATTCTATTTCCATCATTCATTCTTTTTAGGTAAAAAAATATCTTTTAAGTTTTATATTTTTACAAATAACTTTAAGGACTTTTTGGCCATTTTAACAGAAAAAAAATGTTTATCAACATCTTAATAAACACACTAACTACTAACTACTTATTATCAGTTTCAATACTTTTATAATTACTTATTTATAAAATAAGTTTCACCATCTTAAAGTATTTTTCAATACTAGAAGAAAGAGAAGTGGGGAGTTGGAGAAATTATAAAGAAGATACACAAAAGTAAAAGTGTCATTATAATTTATAATCTCCACATAATAATAATATACAAAAGGGAATTTCTTATAATATACATATATAAATCCCTCCAATAATTTGCCTTAAAGTATATCAAGTCTGCATCCTTGGCACAGTGATATAGCACTAACATCACTACTTATTTATTTTTTCTTTGGACCTTTTTT
Organism: Solanum dulcamara; assembly: GCF_947179165.1. NCBI lineage: Eukaryota > Viridiplantae > Streptophyta > Magnoliopsida > Solanales > Solanaceae > Solanum > Solanum dulcamara. The sequence continues at coordinate 75,967,510 of NC_077241.1, read as the reverse complement.
TTTCCCTAACATGATTGGTTCATTTGACTGGTTGGTTGGTAGGTTGTCCAAAATTAAAACCACTAAATTAAAAGTAAGGTTTCACCTTGGATTCTTCGAGAAATTTCTAAGTACTAATAAAATTTGTACAATACAAACAAAATATAACACATGATACCTTTGTAAACATGCATGTAATTTGAGAAAAACACTAATGTTGTGAGAAAAACTAAATTTAATTTTCTTTGGTTATGTCCCATATTCATGACTAATTTTGATAATCACTTCTTGTTCTCCATGTCATATATAGTGTTAAAGACCTCCAATTCAACATCATTGAAGCAATTATCAAAACCAAAGTCATGGATCCCAAAATCTTGACAATCCAATAGCCAATTGAAACTTCCATCGTCCCACAACGATGTTATGTTGTTGTTGTTGTTGATATTATCGAAACTTTTTACTGGAAGTTCCCAGGATGAATCGATAAGTGGAGGAGCATCCTTAGCTTCCAGTAGGCAGCTCAGAAGTGGATCATTTTTGTTAAACGTTTCAAGAGCAAGGTTGGATTCGTTACAAGAGTTTTCAGACGAAGAAGCAGAAGAAGATGAGGTAGAAGAGTTATCTAATTCTGAAGAAGTGACTGCTGCAGTTACCCTTGTACTCTCCGGTACAACCACTACCTGCTGATGGCCATTATTTTTATTTTGATCAGATTCTTGGATTGGTTGATCAGTTGGATTTTCTTCTTTGTTTAGTGGTTCATGTGTAACAGGATCAATCCCCATTTTGAGAAGCTTTTTCTTAATATGTGTGTTCCAATGATTTTTTATCTCATTGTCGGTTCTTCCTGGTAATCTTGCAGCAATTTTAGACCACCTGATCAAAGAAAATAAGCAATATCAACAACAATAGCTACGTATTTAATGTAATCTCACAAAGTGGAATCAGAAGATCGTATATCTTACTCCTACCTCACAAGAAATAAATTAACAATATACATGTTATTAATCCCGTTCAATTATTGTTACTAAAAAGTTTGTACATGGAATGGAGATAAATTAATAAGCTAGATAAAGGAAAAAAGAATTAAGTACTATTTTAAGTCCACTTCAAAAAGACATGAAATAGTTAGATAAGATAAATAAACACTTCTTGTGTAAGCCATAATATTTTAATATTTTAGCTAGTACATTACTTGATAATGCAGGATTAATCATGAATGATTAAAGTTGTTTTTTTAAAAAAAGTGATCAAGAAGCTTCATTCATTTCACCAAAAATGAATAAATATAGAATTCTTTAATCAGAAATCATGGCATAAGATAGCTAGATTGTTAATTTACTTGTTTTGAGCTGAGGGTCTTTCGAAAACAGCCTATTTATTTTCATGAGGTAGTAATAAAATTTGCGTATACTCTATCCTCTTTAAATCTTACATGTGAAATTTTACTGAGTATACTGTTGTTGTTGTTGTTTGTTAGCACTTTTTTCCAAAAAAAACCATGCACTTTAAAAGGAAAACTAAAGCTTTTGAAATAGTAACATTTATTTTGAGTTCAATCATAACTATAGAAAAAAAAACTTTTCATTTTGCCTTTTTTTTTTTGACTCTATCGCATGAAAATGTATATATATAGATCAAAAAGAACATGTTATAACCCAAGAGAAAGGCAAGACTCAAGAGTAAAAAAGATAAAAACCCAAAAATAAACCACTAAAACTCATCATTATAATTATTCCATTGTTTCAATTTATACGTGGTTTGATTCGAAGTATAATGGTCAAATCAATTAATGTTCGATGTGAATTTGGATATATAAACTTTAATTTTTTTAATTTTTTTTTTTTTACATATTTAGAGATTATATAAGAAGTACTATAAATCATAATAGTTAACAATTCATAATATTTAGAAAGTATTTTTAAAAATTATGATCAAAGAAAATATGTTTTAACTATCTAAAAGTAACTAAGAAAAAACAAATTAATTAAAACAGAGGGAATAATTTGTGGTAGCTATTAGACATTTGGATGACTATAGATCATTTCATTAAATGTAAAAATGAGAACTTTAAACTTCAAAGTTAAGTTATTTCTAAATAAGAAAACATAACATCCTTTCTGAAATAGACAGAAAATATACGAATGACACATAAATTAAGAGAGATAAAATACCTATTTCCGAGGCGAGCATGGAGGTCAATGACCAATTTCTCCTCTGCTTCACTAAGAAGTCCTCTTTTCAAGTCTGGTCGAAGATAATTAGTCCATCGTAGGCGACAACTCTTGCCACAACGCCTAAGACCGGCAAGTTTAGGGACAGCACGCCAACAACATTGGCCATTTGTAAGAATGAAATTGATGAGTTTCTTGTCTTCCTCAGCTGTCCATGGACCTTTTTTCACTCCAAGTTTGTCACAACAAGGTTGTCTTCCCATCCCTATATTATACTAACAAGTTATAAAATAAATAAATAAAAAACTATTGTGTTTGCTAAAAAAATTTGCCCCTCTACCCACCTTTAAATATATGATATGATGACTATAGTCTATATCCACCAACTTCAACTTTTCTTGAAATCTCTTTTAGACATATATATTTCATTTTTATGAAAGTGTTATAGGCTATATATATAGTGAGAGAGAATGTAAGATTCCATGGCCCATTCAATGGCAAGTGAAAGGTACTCATGAACTACAATTCCTTTTATGGTGTTATCAACTCCACCTAAGAGAGTGTGATAGTGAATGATAGGTGACCCAAACACCAAGCTAAAATTCAAGAACTCCCCGGTTTTCTTTTTTTTAATTTTATGATATCTGATATTTATTAACTTGACTAATTCAAATTCGTATCATAAAAAATATTTTATATCAATATTTTTTTTTCTAAATATCATGAAAGAATTTTATCCATCTCACCATACTTTCGTGATGATATTCATCTTTTTCTTGAACCCTCCTGCCCCCACACTTTTAAAGATTTGTTCTTTTCTTTTTCTTCTTTTCCTTTTTCTTCCCATTTTCATACACTATCTTCTCTCTGTGATTGCACGCTTACGTTACCATTTCGTCATCAATACGTTTACAGGACCTTTCAAGACATGGGGAATAATCTCGTACTATGTTTACCATCATATCTTAATTGTCGGCTTAATTAAATCCCATCGTTTGATTAGTTTACTTTTGATGAGTTTGTCAAATCCTCCATTTGAAATCTTAAATTGATAAACGGTTGTCATACAATTCAATATAATATCATAATAAAAGGAGGTCATTAATTCGAATTTTACCACTATTCTCGTCTTTGTTTGTTGAAAAATGTTGATGTAACATATCATAAATACAATAAATTATGGTTGAAAAATAAAATGATAAAACTAAATAAAAATATATTCAGGTTGAGGCATAGATATCTCGCCCTCTTTAAGGAGATTCAAGCCCACTGCGGTAATCTAAACCGATCCAACAGTATATTTCTTGACTTGTCCCTCCTATGATATAACAACCCAACATCGTCGTGTGACTCAAACAAATTTGAATTAGTTGAAGAGTCTAGGCTCCACATAAGAACATCTTCCTTCAACATATAAATACTCTCTTTTATATAGTGAATATAGTTAAAGCCTTAGAATATTTTCTTTGTCTCAACTCTCACTTTCACTACTATACATTAAATATTTTTCACACTTAAAATCTTTCATCTCAAACCCAACACAAAGGAAGATGCACCATTATTTATAGGTAAATAAGTCTTCCATAAAATTAATGAGTAGAATAAGTGATAGTAATGTGGATCGGGATAAGCAAAAGGCCGCAGATCATTCAGGTAAGATTGACCAATTTCAATATTTTAATTGTATACATGGACATAGGGTCATATACTAACTGATTTGGATTGTATTTACCACAAAAACATCAGTACATAGAATGAGCATGGTCCAATTGGAATCGCTGTAGAGTATAGATTAGCCCCTTTCTTTACTATTTTAGACAAAGTTGAAATTCTAATTATTACTTTTTGTGGGGGAGAAATCGAGGGCATGGAAATTGTTCATGTGGCAGTAGGGCATAGAAATTGGTCATGTGGCAGTAGTTACTATATTATTAAAGTTGTTAGCCAAATATAGTAGATAACCAATGGTAGTCAATTATAAGTTAACTATGAAAATCTTGAGCAAGGAATTAATGATGATAATGGCTTATGAGGAATTAATTATTAGAAGTTATATATTATCATATATGAAATGTGATTGTAGAAAATTAAGGGTCCTGAATATTGCCTCATAGTTAATGTATTGGCCATTAGCTCAGTTAAGAGAAATTCACGCCATTTATCATATTATGTTCCAAATTTTGGTATAATGAGATAGGTAATTAAATAATAGGTGTATTGTATTATATAAGTACCATTAGAGTTATATTATTTTAAGAAATTGAGACTTAACCCTAGGTTTGAATTTAAGAAATGTGAGACTTGATAAATTAAGTGGCATCAGGATTGAAAATGTGATTATAGATTTGGGTGAGTCTTTGGGTCTAGGCTAGACATATAGCAATATATGTGGTGTTAGTTTCAAAATCTTATTATGATTATTTATTTGATTAGATTGTGGTGTTTTGGATACTATTCGGAAAGGGAAGGCTCAAGTTCAGTAGTGATTGCCGGATTATTTGAGGCAAGTGAATTTCTAAACGTCAGTTTAAGCTTGTAGATGCTTGTATTTTCTTGTTATGTGCACTGGAGAGTAATGAGAATTGAACTGGGTTATTGACTGTATGATTGGCCTTAAAAATGGAGATGAGGGGTATAAAATGGCGATCTAATGACATGTATTGATGGAATTGATGTGATGAGATTATGGATTTATTTTGGACATGTGAAATGACTATGTTGATATGAGATAGGAAAAATTGTTGTTGTTTTCATGTTACTATCGTGAATCATATGAACATGAATTGATTGCATTGGTTCTGACATACTGTGCTGGGATTGAAAATGATATGAAACAAAGGGATCGGGCTATACGCTCTGTGGTAGGATATGTATATTGAGGGGACGGGCCACAAGCTCTGTGGCAGGTAACATGGATAGAAATGTCCCCCATGGATTTCGGACTGTAATTCAGCGGATGTGTACCGATATGACAGGCATGCATTATCTCATTGCATTGCATCGCATTTTGTTGATATTTGTGAATTCGTGTTTACCACTTATTGGTCTGTATATGTTGAACTTGACTTGATATGATTCACTTGATGAGACTATCGATGAGTATTTGTGGACTATATTATTATTATTGCGTAGAGTGTAGAGTTGGATTGGTTTTATGCAGGTTGTAGTTGAGGAGGTTCGGTTGGGATGACTGGAGTACTTGTATCTATTGAGATTTGCTTAGTTTTAGTTATCCACTTGCTGAGTATCGTGTTGTTTGGTACTCAACCCTTGCTTCTACACTTGTGTAGGTTGTGAGCCTAGACCTGCTTGATCTCCTACTATTTTCTACCACATTCGAGGCTATCATTTTGAGTGTTGAGGTAGTTGTTACATCCATCTAGCGGACACATCTTACTCTTTTATTATGTTTTGGTCCTAATCTAGAGACAAAGACATTGTGACTGTATTTTCTTTTGTACTTCAGTAATGTATATGTGGCTTGTACACGTGACAACCAGTCTTAGGGGATTTTGAGATTATTTAATTGTTTTTGACTAAGTTAAACCTTGTTTTATCTCAATTACTTCTGCATTTACTTTCCGCTGAGTTTTAGGCTGACTTGTCTCGGTGGGTTGAGATGAGTGTCATCACACCTGGCTTCGGATCGTGACACTAATAATCATCTTCTACCACAATTTATACCCACTAATATATGCAGTACTTAATATTTTATTTTAATAATAAAATGTATATACACCAACAAAAAAAAATAAGATCTACGTGTGAAGAATGTTGAAATATAGTATAATCACGATGTAATATTGCTTCTTGTGAGTTGTGACCCACCCGTTTTTTAGACCCGCCTATTTTCAGAATAAGCTTCACATCATAATGTGATAAATTTTTCATTTTATGACTTATTATTATTGTACCGTCTTTACTTAGATTTTCTAATATAGATTATATAAAATGACGACACGTTAAGTTTCTTTAAAAGGTTCATAATGTGATGTCTTAAATTGATGAAAAAGTTCACTACAATTTAGTCAAATTACTTTATAAATACAACTTCACAGGTTATTGTATAATGAGTTCCTTGTATAATTGCAGTTAGGAAGCGTGTAAGTCCAAAAATACTCTTATTAGTCTCATGTTAAGTTTCATGTGAAAAAAGGCTAAATTTAGCCCAATTAAATAATAATAAAAGGACAATTAGCGCAAACTATTAACGGAGGGTAGAATTATGAATTTTGCATATTGACGGTCTAAAATTGTATTTCACTTTCTTGCCAGTGAATCATTTTCAATTATTTTTACTTTGTTCAATAAACAATAATACCGTTCTCCTAAGTTAATGTTAGCCAAAAGAATTTATGAAAGAATTCTTGGGATATGCCGACGATTTTTCAATGTCTTATAATTGAAGAAAAGAATGTTTCACTTTGTATAGTAACTTGCAAGATATTGAGTGTAGAGCATCACACACAGTTTACAAAACAAACATGAGATCAATTATTCATTTTTTTCAGTAATTAATACGGAAAAGTTTTAATTCATTAATCACTAAAAAAAAGAAGGGAATTCGTCGTTAAATATTAATCAGTAGATAACATGATATTTTGATAATCTATTGCTTATATTAATAGTTAAATAGAATTAACAGTGAATTTTTATTATTTAGCAACAGAAATTGTCTCTTATACAAGGCAAGAAACGTATTTTAATTTGTTTCTTGTATTTATTTTTCATTATTCTTCCTTTTGATCTAAATTCTACGGTTATATGTTTATTTCACATTTTTTTAACATGACATGATAAGGCATTTAGCGTACTAGGAAGCTATGTTAGTCACACAAAGCAGGTGGAATGTCAATATCTTGTCCCACCAGATATGATTTTGTGGTTTGAACACAACTTTGAAGCTGTTTTCAAGTATGTTAGGGGGAAATAAATGGTTAGAATTCGTCTATTCTTAATCAAAAATCTGGGTTCGAGTCTCAAATGAAAAAAAATTTATTGAAACTATCGCTTTCAGAAATCAACCTTGCAATGTGCAAAGGCTAATTAATCAAGCTCCAATGACTGGTACCAAACACGAAAACATGGGAAACCAAATAAGAATATGAAAATTAATTATAAAACAAAAAGTAAAAACATACGGGATAATATATAATTCAAGTTTTACTGATAGTTTTTATTAGCTCCAAAAGAACTCACATATTAGAAATATCTCTATATAAGTAGTTTTTCAATTTTTTTAGAGATAAGTGTCAAAAACACATCTAAACTATCCATCTTTTTTTTAGTTTCATACCTAAACTATTGGGAGTGTGAGTTTCATACCTAAACTATCACTTCTCAGTTTAGGTATGAAACTCAAAAAAGAGGGATAGTTTAAGTGTATTTTTGACACTTATCACATTTTTTTAACTATCAACATGAGATTTATTCGCACATTAAATAATTTGTCCCTGGAATTAAGTTTCAGGTAGCTCATTACTACAATCGACTAGGTAATTTCTGGTTGTGTCACCCACATGATCGAGCATTGGCCACCAACATCTAGAGCTACCTTAATCTTCTAATTGTGTGTGAGAGCGTCTAAGCTACTTTTGATATCTTGATATGTTAAGATAGTAAACTAAATCTCACTTCATCACTTTGTTATTTTCATATTTGTCTTATCAAATCATTGACTATGATAGACGTTGGTGGGCTAAGACAACTCAAACATACACTTAATGATGAAATAATGTTTGCTTTGTGCCGAGCAGCTACATTTTTTTCCAAAAAGTAGTGTGGAATTACTTGTAATTCTCAGTAATCATTATAATTTCTTCTTGAACATCACGAGATAATTGACCCTTTTTTTTCCTTGTGTTTTATAAAGTTGTCTTAGTTCCTACGTATTGGATATAATACTTTCGATGTGTCACTGAATCCATGCTTACAAGCCATACACTAATTAATTTTGGTGCATATTATATTCCTAGCTAACTATAAACATGACACATGGTTAAAATGAATATTGGGGAACATGAACATGATATTTGGGATACGTACGTACCTTAATTAATCAAAATAATAATACACAAGTAACCGTATCCACATGCAGATCTAGAGGTGTCCTAATAAGAAGATTGACACCACCAAAATTGCTAAATACTTCAAATTAATCGTGTTTCCCGAATAGAGATCACTTCTAGTTCTAGATTATTCCATTGCAATTATTGATTAATCTAATTACGTGGATTGAAAATAAATTAATTAAACAGATGGTTTTGATAACCACAAAGTTATTTGGTTTAAGAGATAGTACTTATCCGTTCTGTTGTTATATTTTACTAGTAAATAATATTTCTGGCTACTAGTGTGTGACGTAAAAGAGAGATTTCTTGAGCAAAGGTTTATTCTCTTCATTTTGTATTGTGTAACATATAATTGTCAATTAGGCACAAATAGTAATGTTCGAATATATTAAGTAACATATTGTTATAGAGTAGTACTCCCTCCTTGTTGATCATATTTTCATTTGATACGGAATTTAAGAAAAAATAAAGAATACTTTAAAATTTTGTGATCTTAAATTAAATATATATTAAATGTTATGATTTTAAACATGTCACTTGAAAAATTAAAATTAAAAAATTATAAAAAAAAATACATTCCTTTTAAATTGAACTAAAAAGAAAAAAGAAAAGTACAACAAAACAAATTGAAACGTATTGAATGTACATAGTACTCCCTCCGTCCATCTTTACTTGTCCACTATTGATTTGCACAATTCTTAAGAAACTATAAATAAAAAGGTAATTTTATCATATCACCCTTTGAATATAATAAATACAATATCTTAAAAAATGTAATAGAAAAATGACTACTAATTAATGATAAGGGTAAATGAGGAACTAAGTTAAAATTATCTCTTGATTTCATAAATTAGACAAGTATTATTGAACATCTATTTTTAATATAGTGGACAAGTAAAGATGGATATAAAAAATATATATATATATTCTAAGCCCAAAATTTTGGTGTTTGACTTTCAGCTCGTTAACTCAGGTGACTAATGTTTCAAAGTTGATGTACGTAGTTATTTCTTCAGCTCATCTGTTAATCTTGATTAGCTATATATATATATATATATATATATATATATATATATATATATCACAATAATTAATTCTCAAAATTTGACATGTAATACGTAAATTGGGACAAAGAAAGTAATGTATATTTTGTGAAATTACATAAAATTTATAAATCATAATAATTAACAACTTAAAATATCTAAAATAAATATATAAAGAAATTGATTGACTCTCGAAATTTATATGCGCCACATAAATTGAGACAAAAAAAATTACATATATTATGTAGAGGTTACATAAAATGTGTATAAATTGCAATAAGTAACAACTTAAATATTTAAAGGGAAAAGGGCCAAAATTACCCCTAAACTTCGAAAAATAGTTCATTCATGCCCTTCGTTATACTTTAGGGCCAATTATACCCTTACCGTTATAATTTGGGCCAAATATGCCCTTGAGTATAATAGAGTGCCACGTGTCGGTTTCTCAGTGGCCAACTTATTTTCCCTCTTATTTTTTCATCCGGATCAAATAATATTAGATTCGACCCAATCAATTTAGTATCCGACCCATCAATAATATATCATACCCAAATAAACCTAAACCTAACCCATCAATAACGCTGCTCTCTCTCTGTTCTCTCTCTAAAAAAATGCATACCACCTCTCTCTATCGTCTTCAACCTCCATTCCCAAGTTGAAGAAGAGATCAACTTAACAGCCCCTCAACCAACCGAAGATAGTCAGCCCATGCCTAGTAGCAGCACCCAATTTCCTAACTTTGAATATCCCTCAGTTGAGGAAGATGATGAAGACCCTTTTCTAAGGCCCATAGTGATTTTCTGAATTTTCCACAAGACTTCAAATGAGGCAGAAAGCGTAAGAACCAACAGGTAGAAGGGCAATAAGCTTTAGAGGTGACGACAATGGTGTTTGTGAGGCAACCAATCTTCCAGTCTCATTAACAAGATTAACTTGGCAAGGGAATGATGCAATTACTACCAGCAAGTTGGAGGCTAAAGCTCAAGAGAGGATTGGAAAATTGAATCCAAGAAGGGGACCTAACAATTGATTTAGCTTTATGAAATGTTATTGTTTTTTGTGAATTATGGTGATGTATTTACTGCTTAAGACTTGTGGTGTATTAGTTTTTGAAATGTCCAGTTATTTTGTCGAATTCAATTATGTTTAGTTTTACTGAAATATTGATGAATGTATAGTTGTGTTGTTCAGTTGAAATATGCAGTTGTAATGTGCAAAAACTGCAGTTGTGCAGTTGAAATGTGTATGGAGTGTAGTAAATTGAGATCTATCAGAAACAGTAAAGTTTGATACATGAGAATATGATACATAAACTTTCATCTTATATTCGAGCTTGATACATGAGAATAACTGATACATAAGTTGTAGATGTATTAGAAGCAGTAAGTTGATACATAAGTTGACTTAATACATAAGTTGTAGCTGATACATAGCTAATACATAAGTTATAGATGTATCAGAAGCAATAAGTTGATGTATAAGTTGTAGCCGATACATAAGTTGACTTGATACATAAGTTATAGCTGATACATAAGTTGACTTGATACATAAGTTGTAGTTGTTACATAAGTTGGCTTGATACATAAGTTGTAGCTGATACATAAGTTGACTTGATACATAAGTTGTAGCTTATACATAAGTTGCAACTGATACATAAGTTGACTTGATACATAAGTTGCAGATGATATATAAGTTGTAGCTTATACATAAGTTGCAGCTGATACATAAGTTGTAGATGTATCAGAAGTAGTAAGTTGATACATAAGTTGTAGCTGATACATAAGTTAACTTGATACATAAGTTGCAGCTGATACATAAGTTGTAGCTGATACATAAGTTGCAGCTGATACATAAGTTGACTTGATTCATAAGTTGTAGCTGATACATAAGTTGTAGCTGATACATAAGGTGTAGCTGATATATAAGTTGCAGTTTATACATAAGTTGTAGATATATTAGAAGCAGTAAGTTGATACATAAGTTGTAGCTGATACATAAGTTGACTTGATACATAAGTTGCAGATGATACATAAGTTGCAGCTGATACATAAGTTGCAGCTGATACATAAGTTGACTTGATACATAAGTTGCAGATGATACATAAGTTGTAGCTTATATATAAGTTGCAGTTGATACATAAGTTGTAGCTGATACATAAGTTGTAGCTGATACATAAGTTGCAGCTGATACATAAGTTGTAGCTGATACATAAGTTGCAGCTGATACATAAGTTGACTTGATACATAAGTTGCAGCTAATACATAAGTTGTAGCTGATACATAAGTTGACTTGATACATATGTATCAGCTACAACTTATGTATCAGCTGCAACTTATGTATCAACTTACTGCTTCTAATACATCTACAACTTAGTATCAGCTATTCTCATGTATCAAACTCGAATATAAGATAAAAGTTTATGTATCATATTCTCATGTATCAAACTTTACTGCTTAAAGTTTATGTATCATATTATCATGTATCAAACTTGTAGCTCAAAAATTCCAAGAATTCATCCATAAATGGTTTCTTCAACACATAAAACTCAACTCTGTGTCCATCAATCACCGGCTAACACAGTGTCTGCAGTTTCTGCACATCTCAATTTACTATACTTCATAACCTGTTGTTCTGCTCTTTTCCTCAAATTGGGTGTTCAAAAATGTCCGACTTCAAGAAAACTACAAACCCACTTCGTTCTTCAAATTCATATAATTTCCTTTATGATAATTCCTTAAATGAGCTCGGACAAAATTGTAGCAGCAACAATGGTGGAGAAGCATTGAGTGTCCATTTGCTTCAGAACCAACTAGTTATTTCTGATAATAAAGAGAATGATGCACCTGAAAAATCCAATCTTTGTGATAAAGAAAATGTTTTATCATTTGATTGGACTAGTAAGGCTAAGAACAACGAGTTTTCATCAGCCGCGAGAATAGGGGTTGATATGAAAAACTTTGTGCTGAGGCCATCTTCGCTTCAGAGGTTTACAAAAACATGAACCAGATTCCAAAATTGGGTTGAAATGGAGGTTGAAGACGATAGAGAGAGGTGGTATGCATTTTTTTAGAGAGAGAACAGAGAGAGAGCAGCGTTATTGATGGGTTAGGTTTAGGTTTATTTGGGTATGATATATTATTGATGGGTCGGATACTAAATTGATTGGGTCGAATCTAATATTATTTGATCCGGATGAAAAAATAAGAGGGAAAATAAGTTGGCCACTGAGAAACCGACACGTGGCACTCTATTATACTCAAGGGCATATTTGGTCCAAATTATAACGGTAAGGGTATAATTGGCCCTAAAGTATAACGAAGGGCATGGATGAACTATTTTTCGAAGTTCAAGGGTAATTTTGGCCCTTTTCCGCAAAACATCTAAAAGAAAAAAAGATTAAGTCAGAATTATATACGTATAACATAAATTAGAATAAAGAAATAATATATATTGGGCCAGGCTGGCACGGCCCTCTCTATCTAGTACATATATATGTGGACCTATATAGATCGGAGGGGGTGACACGCCACCCAATGGTTTCGGTTAAAATTCTGTATATACATATATATATTTATAAGAAAATGTATAAATATTAAACGTGATACCTATAAAAATAGTGAACTTGTGATGCAAGTGGTTAAAGCTCAAATTTACTACGTTAGGAATGCAATTTTGAGCCATTTTGTGAGACTGTATTTTCTTAAAAGGTTTCTTTATCAAGCCTAACTTTTGTATGCAAATTTATTAATAAATATTAAATATTATTTTAAATTTTTTATCATGAATCATTGCTCAAAATAATATGACACTCAAAAATTTAAAATCTTGAATCTGGCACTATCTCCCAGTAGCGAATCTAGCATTCGGAAAAGATGAATACAAATATTACAAAGAAATGATTCCATAATTTGATTTGACGGATTCAATCTTTAAATTCTTATTATAAACTCACAATCAATTGACTCTATGTAATATCCTTGTACTGTTAGAGTACAGATGGCTAAAGAAGAGCTCGTCTTGAAAATTAAACAATCCAAAAAATTAACACGTGGTAGATGACTTATAGGACTTTTAATTTAAAAAATTCATTAAATAAAATTAGTTTATTATTTACTACAAATTTTGTATATCGTTAATAACTATTTTTTTTAATAGTATGCATAATGCATGCATCTGGTATAATTTAATATATGTAGTATCCCCCTTAAAGAAGGCTAATTAATGGTTATTTCATTAATTCTTGTATTATATACATGAACGTCACCATCAAATACACCTACTATTATCATCTACTCTTACATAACAAAATCAAATTAAATGTACTGTTAAAAATCAAAACACTTGTAACTTCCCATAAACTCCCACTAATCAAGATTGATTTATCTCTTTCCACGTATTTTGGAGTTTTTGGAAGTTGGATATTGATAATGAACACAAAGGTGAACCATTAAGCAAAAAAATATTTAATTTGCACTTAGGAGTGAAATAAATTAGTGACCCAATTTGGAAACAACTAGAGGTGGCAAATGAATATATATGTACTTGAATCAAACTTAACGGATCCAAAGCAAGTCAAATTCAAAGGGCAAATCTAAGGCACCAAATATAGATTTTCAGGAATTCAGCAATTTTTATGCAAATTCAGTATTTATATTGAGAAATTTATTAAATATTAGAAATATCTATTGGGAACTAATCAATAACAAAAACAGTCACTTAGTTCAACGATAGTGAAGGAATCTACTTAAGCTTTGCTGATTATCTGTATGTGGTTCGCCATATATAAAGAAGTTCTCTTTTTTTTTTTTTAATTTGAGATTATTTGAAAGTTCATAAACTTTAAATCTTATATCCGCATATCAAATTAATAACCAAGTTATGACTTAATTAGCCTAAAAAAATTATTTTGTCAAAATGAGTTAAATAAGAGATCATAATCTAACTCGCATTACATGATCATTCCTGTTTTTATATTATGCTTTTTGTCAGAAACTATATATGTGAAAAGTAATCTATTTTTCTTAATTAAATTACAAGCTCAGTTCTTCCAAGATTGCATAATACCTAATTTCCAAATTTGGTCTTGTATATTCGGGTTCAAGTTGTATTTTGATCCGGCGGGTTCATGGGCAATAGACAGACTTAGAATAGAGGTTATGATATAACTTCGCACAAATTCAATAATTTTGACTCAAAATTTATATATGCATAAAAATATCTATTAAATAAAATTTAAATAATAAATTTTAAACCCAGTATATTAAATGGGCAATGAGAGAATTTTGAACCCGAATTCTAATCTTAGATCATCTCTAGATATATTACACTATTTTGATCGAATAATTTAGCATTATTAGAAACAGAGGTTTTATCATTGTGAATTAATAAGAAATTTATGTTATAAAATATGATTTCTCACTAAATCAGTGAAAGACGAATTCTTATTGAAACACCGGAAAACTTTCTAATTCTTTTGAGTGAAAACGCTATTGTTATTATTATTTTCTTACCGATTTAATACTATTTTTATTGAAATTTCTCATTAAAAAAAAATATTTACTGGCTATTTTCATGGAAATTTGGATTAAATCGGTAAAGAGCAGCCCGGTGCACTAAAGCTTTCGCTATGCGCAGGGTCCGGAGAAGGGCCCGACCACAAGGCTCTATTGTACGCAGCCTTACCTTGCATTACAGCCTCTAGCAGAAATGCAAGGTAAGGTTGCGTATAACTGTAATGCAAGGTAAGGCTCCGTACAATAGACCCTTGTGGTCGGGCCCTTTCCCGAACTCTGCGCATAGCGGGAGCTTTAGTGCACCGGGCTGCTCTTTACCGATTTAATCCAAATTTTCATGAAAATAGCCAATAAATATTTTTTAATGAGAAATTTCAATAAAAGTAGTATTTTTTTTTAGTAATATAATATGTCATTATGAGTTCATTTTGTAGGATCAAGTCAAGAAAGGGATCATGAATCTTACTTGTTTAAACTTGGTGGATTGGGTTATTGCCACCTGTAATGGCAACAACCTTTGTTTTTTTTTTTTGCTCCAATATTGTCATGTGATATTTTCATGTTGAAGAAGAAAAGGCAACTGGACAAAAGTGGAATTGCTTTAAAAAATTGGAACTTTCTAGTTCTAATGATTCCTAATTCTAAGTGCTGTAGAAGTTGTGAGTTCATCATCATGATATATATAGATAGCACAAGGACTATAGTCTAAACAATTATAGTCTCTTCATATTTCACTATTCCTCCTGTCTTGAAATTCATAATATCCATTGGGTTAAATGAGCAGATCAGGTAAATTTGAAGATATTAAAATAGGATGGATTAATAATGGGCGAATTATTAATTCACGTAAATGCTATTTGTGCTGAAGTAGATTGGATTGAAATTAGGTTATAATTCCACTCGTTCAATTCTTAGTATATTTTATATTAAAATTTTTTTTTTTTATAATTTATTTAAGTACTTAATAAAAATGTTCTTACATTATGACTATAAGAAAAATATCAAATAAAAAATATTTTTAAAAAATATTAAAACAAAATTTTTCATGGATCAATCTAGACTACATATCAATCCAATTTTAAAATAAATTAAACTAAGCGAGTCAAAATGTATTCAATTAATAAAATAAAAGGGTTATTAACCCATCCAAACATAAACAAATTGAGGAGGTCATAACCTTATGAGTTGATTTTGACACCCCTAATATTCACACACCCTTCGAGAAAAGGGAAAATTATACGGGAAACAAAATCAATAGTATTCCATACATTTCTCTTAACAAAATCAATACTATTTAGATAGCCAATCAAATAATCTGTTAACATCTCTAAATATTTGTATACCTATAATTGTAGTTTAGATCATGAGAAAAGAAATATTTTTACGTATATATTTAGAGTTTTTTTCTTTTCTTTGCAAAGCGTTGTTGCTGGACACCACTTGAAGCAAATGTCGCAGGATGAAATCTGTGACGAAGGATTTATAATATCTAGATTTGACCAAAAAAAAAACTTTTAACACATAATTCGAATGGAGGTGACCGCAAAGCCTACTCTTGCCATATAGTTGCGAACAAGAGTTATCATAGCGTATGGCTATAGCAATGGTCGTAGATTTATAAAGCAATAACAAATGAAACTTATATTTGAAGTGAGAGAAAAGTTAGGAGCGTGATTAGTGTTATTTAATTCACTGAGCATCACAACTAAATCAAGTTTCATTGTTCATTACTTTATAATCCCCTCTAATGCAAGAAACGTTTAGGCAACATTACATCATTATGGCTTAAGCACCATCTTAAAAAGACTAATTATCTAACTAATTGCAACCGTAAAACGTGGCTATAGATATTTATTTAATTTCCAATTGTATCCACTGTTGGATCACACAACAAGATCAAGCAAAAGTTAATTAACATTAACTACTAAAGCTAATGATGTCATTTGTATGTAATACATACATCATTAAACCAAATAAAACACTTGAAGTCTTAATTAAAAATGTAATAAAACATGCTAAAATAATGTTTTTTTTATAGTTATTTTTCTTTTAAATTTTATTTTGGGAGTTTAAGCCCACTTCAAAAGTTCTCAAGTAAAGGTCAGATTAAAGTAAATACTAGGAGCTTTTTGATGATTCAACTCTATGATTAGTGCGCTTTACAAAGTTAATTGTTTCACCCATTAATCAAAACATGAAAGTTTATCAAATTCGTCATAATTCCCCCCCCCCCCCCTTCTTTTTGGACTTAATAGTAATCTCTTAGATCTCAATTTTTAATTTTTTCCCCTCAATTTAAACTATACGAAGTACACATTTTAAAGTTTTTAATTAGATATTTCCTCCATATGATTTAAAAAATGAATTTTTTTTCAACATTTAAAAATATTTTAGTTTTATTAACATTATTAGCATTCTACTTGTGAAATTTGAACATTCAATCCAAAATAAGTGCATTTCTCTAACATCATTTCGTACGTGTGACCTAGTTCTTGAAGAGAGATCAAACTCAAAATGTTGAAGAATTAATGAGTAGATCAAAGTAGGCTCAATGGGTAAAGGAGCGATATGAAGCAAAGTTTGTGGCTCGATATCGAATAGAACTAACAACTAAGAAAGAAAAAGTCTAAAAAATGAATATTGTGAGAGAATGTTGTGCAAACAAGCTCATCAATGTTTAGCTCTAATAACATATGAGAGAATCCAAATATTCTATTCAAAATCTTATGGCTATGTATAAAGTGATCCCGGACATTGTAAACCTCTTTAAAGATTCTTACACAACCAATAAGGAACAAGTATATTTAACACTACCTTGATGACATCAACAACAGCAACATAGATAAGCCCATAAAGTGAGGTCTATAGAGGATAGAATATCTACAGAATTTTCACTCATGGGGTTGAATAATAAAAATAATACAATTATTAAGAATAAAATCTTGGAGGTTGGGGTGCATTTTGAATGCCCTGACGCTGACCTAACATTTAGCATATTATTCATGGGATTCAAAATTTATATAAATGCGCATAACATAAAAAATTCACTCTATATATTGTATATTTTTTTACCAAGAGGGTTTGAGTGAACGCCCTCTTCCCTCTCTAGATCCATCCTTATTCTGCCTTAGAGGTAGAAAAGTTGTTGCTGATAAATCTTCAAACAACACTATCTGGTTCCAGAAGGTATAGCTCTCGCCTCAGCTTTTTCTTTGAAATCGGAGACTGACATTTATGAAAATTGACATGACATGTAATGAAATGATCACTAAATACTAAAGATACTTTCATTACAATAAATTTAACTAAACTTATTCATCCAAAATATATTTTTCTTGGACTTTATACTCAATCAAACACTACTGTAGGTAAAAAAAAAAAGTAGTGGACTATTAATTTTTATTGAATATTTGGTCGCTGTCACACCCTTCCAAATTAATCATCATGGCTAAAAGAAATATGAAGTCATAGGTTGGTAGGATAAATAGAATCCATTGAATTTGGGGTGTAATTTTACTCTGTGTGGATTGGTTAATGGTCAGTCTCACTCGTACTTGATTTGGCTGTTGAAAGAAAGTACAACTGAAATCTTTGAAATTAGATGCTTTTGTTGGAAGAAGTTCCACCTAAACCAATGCCTTTCTGGTCATTGTTTTTAAGTTTCTCACTTGGCATCCGCAGTAGATTTGAATTCTGACTAATTCACGCCACCAATATTTGCTTGGAGCTCGGAGCTCTGATTAATCTGAATAACGACGTGTAAAGTCCATTAGAAATACGAATACTCCCGCTTGGACAATTAGTTGACAGGTTAGACTCTCATAATCAACTTAAATCGATTAATAGTTTTAAGCAACCCATTCATTATTGCAAAAAGCTGGACTTCTAAAGGCTGCCTAGCCTTCCAAGCTTGTTTAATTGAACCAACGGCTTATAACTCAAACCATTAACAGTCCGTTTAATCATGGACATGCCTTCGCAGGTTCCCTCAGTTAATAACCATGCTTTCTCAGTACCACTCCAAAGAGTATTCGCAATCAATTGGAAGAAAAATTCTTGCACCCACTTTTCCCGGGGGCCATCTACTCTAGTGCTCACGGATATATCAATCCCCCATTATCTGGCCACTCGGCCACTACTTGAAAGAAATCTCATATCCAAAGCTGACTATCACATCAGCAATCACTGAAGTACCAACGATAAGACAGCTAAAACGGCTAAAAGATCCAAGA